>NW_006800029.1:169543-272663 GCF_000485575.1 Poecilia formosa | reverse complement strand
TTCGACTACAAAAGGTGTGGAAATAAAGTCTTATATCATTGCAGTTGCATAATTTCACACTTCACACGCAAGAGTGAGCACCGGCGGTTTTCTTTTTTTTTTCTCTCTTAACATCTTCGTCAAGCTGCAGTCTGTGGCTTACCTTCTGTAAACACTTGGTCCATGGCTGCATTGAATAACAACAGACTTGGAAGATGCTGTCAACTCCTCTTACTTTCATGTTGAAAACATTAGAGAAAACTCACATGTTGAACGTAAAGTTGGCATCCAGACAAGTCAACTCAAATCTCCAGTTTTTATTGTGTAAGTCTCTGTTTTGTGACTTAAGTTTGACTCAAGTTTCAGTTCTGGACTCTACCTCCTCTGTTGTGGTAGCAAGCTACGTTTGCCACAGCGCTGGTTGTTTTAAGCTTATTGATTAATGCTCCGACTGTAGATATGAATACTTTTAGAGTAGTTACTATTTTCTGCACATTATTGTCCTGAATAATGAAGATCGACACAGCTTTTTTGGATTTGGATGGTATGTTCTCTTGTCTTTATTCTCTTGAAGAGTGACTAATAGAAGTGGACCTCTGTGTCTCGTGTTAACTGTGCCCTGGAAAAACAGGGAATAATGGTCACCAGATAGAAATTTCTTAACTTGCTAATCAATTATGGAAGCATACAATATAGTAATACTTAAGTTAGATCTATTTTATGGGAATTGTCAGGAGTCTGACTAATTGTTCCACCAGTGATTTAGTTCAAAGCAATTATTCCCAAGAGAAGGGCTATTTTTTCCCCCTTTCCACAGTATAAATGGTTAAGAAATGAGTAATATCTACTTATCTAAGCTTGTTCGTGTTTTGAGCCAGAACAATAATTAAAAAAAAACTTTACAACAACTGGAACTGGGACAAAAAAGCTGAACGAGGACCCGAGTTCATCCTGCCACCACGCACAGGGAGGAGGATGGAAGAGGAGTTAAAAATATCCTTGAACTTTACTGCTGCAATTTTTCTTTAATGTTATTGCGCTGGAATAAAAGAGGAATTCATCTGAAATTCGCTTATATTTACCAGGGGTTCTTGTAAATGTGGAGGCCACTTGATTTAAGTAGGCTAACAATGTTTAGTTTAGAATTAACTCTTTTTTTAGATTGATAGAGTCAACACTTTTTAGATTGGCTTTGCAAGATATTAAAACAGACTCAGGGTACAGAGTAAATATGGGCTCTTTAGCAATTACTGTGCATCACTATGTAAATCTAAAATCCCAGCTTTCCTAACTTTAACGAAAAATTAACTTTAACTGACGAGCATAAATTTTGTCTCTTGCAGCATTGAATTAATTATTGTGAGGCGTGAACATCTGGTGTAAAATAAAAGACTTTCAGGACAAACAAGCCTTAGAGACTGTATGTGAAAGACGGGATGTAATTGTCTGCACAGAGGAAGTGAGCAGTAGCGGGCTGATTCGTTCAGCTCCTCAGGTGTCACACATCTGGCTAGCAGACAGTCGTTATTGATGGAGCGTTCCTCTCCTCCTTGTTTTAAATCCAACCACTAAAACTAAAAGCTCACACTAACTTAATGGTGCACATGTAATCTGTTCACATTTGGTGTGTTCAGAGCGTGGTGTTAAAAATTAACACCCGAAAGGAGCAGCAACATAATCTCAACTTCCTCTTTGACTGATTGTTGTATCTGCTATTTGAAATGATAGCGCAGTTATTGTACTATACTTGTGTGAATAGTGTGCAGTCAAATGACACTGTCTCAGGTTTTTCTTTTTAATCAGCCTTTCAGTGGTTTGAAAGTGGCTTCATCTGACACGATGCCTTTAATGGGCTGTTTTTTTAATTAAACTCATTTCATGGTCTGACAATAGAAAAAAAAATGTGAATAAGAGCAGCTTTATAGGCAGTTATACTGAGTTACTTAAAGCGTATGGAAGCACAGAGACGAGAGGAGAAGCAAACAGATGCACAAAGCTGAATAGAAACCTGATATGATGATTAGGCTAATTGACGAATGGCGTCATAGATATATATAATCTAGGTCTGTAAACAGTTTCTTCTTAATTTACTTTATTAAATGTGATATTTAGGTTTGAAAGCTTACAGGTGAGCTGTATATAAGAAATCTGTGACAAAACTGTTTTTGTTCCCTCGTTTTAACGAGTCAGGATTCGCAGTCGGTATTTTTGTTCATTTATTTGTCAGGGACTTTACACAAGAACATTAATCTCATAAGAGAACAGATGTGTTGGATCAGATTAATCCGCTGGCTTATTTCCATCTGTGGTCCCATATCAGGTAAACAAAATAAAAATACTCCAGAAATACATACACATGTAAAAAACGATAATAATTTAGCAAAAAAAAAAAAAAAAAAAAAAAAAAACACAAAAAAAAAAAAAAAAAAACGATAATAATTTAGCAAAAAAAAAAAAAAAAAAAAAAAAAGACACTCTGCCAATCATATTCTTCCTACAATCAAGACAGGAAATGTATTTCATGTGGTTGACGTCTGTTTTCTGATTATGTGAGAAATTAGATCGTGTGCATAAAGATCTACTTGTAGCTGTGCAGTAATACTTTTTGTCTTTGCGTAACAACAGTACCCTGAACCACCACATATTCATAGTTCAATTTTTTGAAATTTTCTATATGTGTATGTTTTCTGAGGAATGTTGCAGCATGGGAAGATGGGATCTCACACAGCAGCCAATCCAGGAGGGCTGCTTAGTTTTCTTGGTGGTGACCCCAAGAGAAGAAATAAGGAATAATGTGTAGATCAATGGTGCTCACACTTTTTCAGCATGGTACTTTTAAAATTACAAAGTCAAAATGATTTACCTGCTACAAAAATGCAAGACATCTATAAAATATGTCTTGCATATTTATAAGTATGCAAGATATAATCCTTTATATGTTTCATTCTGTATGAAAATGACATGTTTATGTCTGATGTCGTGATTTGTGACGGAGTGAGAATTGCCATGAATGCTTATTTCTTCTTCAGGTGACAAGAGTGGATCCCCACCTATTCACGGTTAAGTATTTGCGGATTCACCTATTCATAGAGCATCTAAAATATTCAAAAAGAAATGCAGCTTGAGAAGCTAAAATACCTTTGTGCAATGCCACTTGACAGAATATTGACCGGCCCTTGCAAAGGAAACAATCCAGGCGCACAATTGATTTTCTTTGATGCTTTTTGGCTGAGAAAAATAGCAGCAAGACTTAAAATAAGTAAGATTATAGATGTTAGCCTCTATGTCATGCTAGTCGCTATGTCACATTTTGGAGTGTTTGAACTATTAAAAGAGGCAATTATAATCGCTTTTAGAGAACATATCAAGTATTCGTGGATGGTCCTGAACCTCCTACATACGGGCAGTCCACTGTATAGCAAATATTGCTGCTACTTATTTAATTTGGACATTTTGTTTTGAAAATCTTCAATTATTTAGTAAGATGAATGTATTTATGCTGGCCTTACAGAATCAGAGCACCATAAAAGCCAAGTACAATAAAAAAAGAAGGGGTGGGTCCACACAAGTTAAACCACTGCATTTAATTTGCTTGTGGCATCTGCAATATTTAGACAAAAGCTGGAGCAGGGCTAAGAATCTGTAGTAGTGAACTTGTGACTGGGGTGACTGGGGTGACTGTGGTAACGGCAAACGGTTTGAGGGATTTCCCAGAGGAGTTGGCATGCATCAACGTGACGCTTTCCTAAATTCCAAAATGCGTCTGTGTGTTTGTGCTTGAAGGCTCATTAATTGTCTCCTTTCATTGCTGTTCAGCTAGATTCACATCCCACCTGAGATAATCCTTTTCTGAAGTTTGACTTGAATGCATTTTAAGAAACCAAAGTGAATAAAAGTAGGAAGAATCACAGGGTTCTCAAACCTCTTTCTGCTGGTGATAGATATACACTGGCAGGTTTACCACAGAGGCTTTGACACTTTTCTCTTCTCCCACTCGCACTATATTGTAGTGTAAATGCTTCATGTTTCTGCCATGTGCTGTTCACATAATCCTTTGCTTTATTCAGCAGTAAAGGAAAGGATTTATTGAGAATTTTGCATTCTCGACAAAGGTTTAGCATTTTTGAGAATGCAACTGAGAAATCTTCTATTCATGATTCAGATTCTCATTTACACACTGGGTTTGAAAGTTCTCGCAAATGTTGAATCTCTCCTACATGTTCGGCTTTAAGGAATCAATGTTCCCTTGTTTTCATTTTGTGTAAATGTTCACGGCATATAGGCTTTGGGGTGCTTCACTCATTTGACAGATTGTATTATTAGCAAAGTTTGGATTCACATGAGACGTTTTGCAAAAGGTGCCTGCTTGTGCTCTTGTTGAAAACAAAAGATAAGCCTTCACTGGTGATGTGTGACAGTTCTATTGTCCATGACTGGGCCTCTTCCCGTTTCGCCTGGTTAACTTGTCTGAGGGTAATTGTCTGATCTGGTGTCTGTTCCACATCTTTGATTCAGGCCCTGAGCTGCATGGTAGCGTGCAGTGCGCCTTTTTACACTTTGTCTCTCTGCGAGTGGAAGTTATGTGAAATACGTGTCACAAAAACAAAGCATTCTACATAAATCTTTCTTGCTCCATTAGTCAAGACGCTGGCTTTTATGAATCATGATGTGAGTTCAAATGGGAGTCTGTGTATACAGAATAGCTGTGTCTCGAAGACTGTGTCCACTTCTTCCAGAGTTGGCAGGTTGTTCGGTGCAGCACTGGAAAATGCTTTTTGTGCTCACTGAGTGGGCAATTGTTCATTGTTCTGGCTTGGCTGTGGTGCTATGGTGTTGCTGACACGACTCCAAGGTCAGATGTCCTCAGTGATGCACTACACCTGCAGATGTGAGAAGAAAAGGTGCGTGTGGGCTGCAAGGGCAAAAGTGAACAGAAGATGCTTTTTACCAGTGCATAGGAGACGGCAAAGAAAGCCAAGCTTATTTTGTAGCACCGTTCACATGAATGGTGCTACAATGGTGGTTCACAGAAGAAAATATCAAAAAGAAAATATTTAATAATTCACACTACAAAATAAGAAAATGCCGACCTAATACAATAAATCAGTATGCTTTACTTTTTTAAATAAAGCCACTGTAAACAACAATTTGTTGGAGGCAGTGCATTGCTGTGGCAGTCACCAGTACGTTTTCAGTCCTGATTTGAGCAAGCTGAAAATGTTCTGCTCATCTCAGGTTTTCAGGGAGTTGGTTACAGAGCTAGAGAGTTTGGTAACACTTTATTTGAAGGGGTGTGCATAAGACTGACATGACACTGTCAAAAACATGACATAACACCTGTCGTGAACATAAAGCAGTCTTTACGAATGTTTATGACAGTTGTCATGAAGTGTCATTTGGTAAATAATGACACTTTAATGCAAAGCTGCCCTAAAAGTTGCATTGAAAGTCCATTAAAAATGACAACTTTGCATTAAATTGTCATAATTTACAAAATCATGCAAAGTTGGCACTTTTAATGGACTTTTAATGCAACTTTTAGAGCAACTTTGCATTAAAGTGTCATTATTTACCAAATGACACTTCATGACAACTGTCATAAACATTCATAAAGACTGCTTTATGTTCACGACAGGTGTTATGTCATGTTTATGACAGTGTCATGTCAGTCTTATGCACACCCCTTCAAATAAAGTGTTACCTAGAGTTTATATACATCTCTAGTGAATTAAGGAGTCTACATAATCCACACAAGATAAGCAACTTTTGGCAAAGACTTTTCAGTGGCTAATAGATCAATAAAAAAAACATTTTAGAACCCGGGCTTTTATAAATAAGTGTGGAAGAATCTGATATTCAGAGTTAGACCGTTATGAAGTGGACAGCATCAATTCTGAAATGCTACATTAAGCTTCCACAGAATCAAATCAAATGTGCCATAAAAAAAACAAAAAAAAAAACAAAAAAACATTAATACCAGTTCACAATAACTCAAGCGGATCCAAAGTAAGCAGATATTTAAAGTAATTCCCTTTTAGACTTTCCATTTAGAGTTTCCTGATTTTAGGGAAGTTCAGTGACTCAGTGTTGATGCCAACTTCTAAGTGTGCTGTGACTTACAGTTTCCATAACTAAGGCAAGGTTTGAATTTTTGATAAATATTTACTATTGAAAATAACAAAACCCTATTATATTTATAATGATAGGTTTTAAAATTAAGAAGAAAAAATAGAACTTAATAAAGCAAATATAGCATGGATACATTTTCTTCTGTGGAATATTGATACTGATGGAAAAATAAAATCACATGATTTTCAATGTAAGAAGAAAAGAAATATATTACTGACTTGTAGCAGATCTGTTGTTGAAATCCAATCCAATTATTCCATTAAAAAAGTAAACATTTTAAAAACTTGCCTGTTTTCCAGACATTAGATCTATACTTCCTTGTTCAGCAGGACTATTTACTTTTTAACTGAAATGTTGAATTCAAACCTGATGCTAACTTTATTCATATGTGATTTGCACCAGAATGAGTCCTTTGGGTGTTTATTTACAGTTTCTTTTTCTGTAGTACACATTTAGTAGCTCAAAAAATAAATAAATAAATAAATAATAATAATAATAAAAATACACGATTACTAATGAAAGCCAATTTGCTCTAGATGAGCGCCATTATTTAAATCACTCTATGGTCTCTAGGTGCCATAACAACCAGCATTTCTTGTGAATTAATGTTAATTGCAAAGAGAGTGTGAATCCCTGCTTCACTTTGTTGCCGGTTATTAATTTCACTCATTCACTCGTTGTATCTAAAATTAAATGAGTTAATAAGACACTCTCTATCTGAACCCTGTCAACACACACAAAAAAGCCACTAGAACAGTGTTTTCAAAAGTTCAAGCTTTTCATCATTTCAAATTCTTCCTCATCTTTTATCTACTGATGTATTTAGTTAAATAATGAGTTTGCCGATCACCATTTTGTAATCAGTTTAATTAAAACTGGTGTGAAGAATGTTGCTTTTATTCAGTTTTTTTTTACAATTATGCATTCTTGAGAAAATATCTTGCAGACTTAATTATCAGACTGCTTTTTATTTCTAATTGGGAACAGAGCTGCTGCAAATGGTGGTAAGTCTATGCTTGCATAAGTGTACATCTACACCAATGCTTGGTTGAAGGAAGCTTTGATTGAATTTCAGCAGTTAGTTTTCTTGGTTACATGTCCAACATCTAGTAAATATCTAAGTAAAGGAGAATAATTTTCCTGACATTTGCTCCTTTGCGTTAACTAAAGCCACACAGACCTTAAACCTTAAATTCTACAAAATATTCAAACAGGCAATCAAAACTTTATTTTTCCTATAGAACACATAACAACAGTTAATTAATATTGGTGTTAAATGCAGTAAAACGTGTGCAAAATTAAATTTGTTTCTTAAATCAATTTGTGGTGATAAAAAAAAAAAAAAAATGTGTGCAATTCCTGAAACTAATTAGTAAGATGAAACTCAAAGTAAGTCAACATTTTAATTGACACAAGAAAGTACAACTTTATTAAAAAAAACAACAACAAAAAAAAAACAGTTGGCTACACTGCAGCATGCTAATTAAATATCTGCAGGGAACATTACGGTCATGAAATAATTCAAATCAAACCAAACCACAAAATGTAACGGTTGTCTTAGGGAGAAAAAATATTTATTTTTCACTAAAATGCACCTGAATGAATTTGAAGCCTGGATTTAATAAGAAACGAAAACAAAACATCCAAAAAAAGGTGATTAAAATCAGAGTAATCAAATGTCAGCCACATTAGTCTCGCACAAGTATTCTGCTTGGTCCCAAAACGTGGAAACTCTAAATGTTGGATAGAAATTCAGATTTTTGAGTAGCAAATAGCAATTAGATACTGAAGAGATTAAGTTTATATCAACTTGTAGAACATTTAGACAAACTATTTTCTTCATATTTGAAGTTGCTAAATGACTTCTTTGGTAATTGACTGGGCCTGTAAAATCATGGCTGATGGCCAATATTTTCAAAACGGTAAATATCAAATTAATTTAATCCAGTATTTTATTCATGTTACATGGAAGAAATTACATCTGGAATCTCTAAAAAAATGATTTGAAATTCAATGTTTTAGAAACATTTATGTGAATTATGTAATTTTATTGTATGTCAGAACTACAAAGTGTGGCATGTTTTATTAGGATTTTTTTGGAATCACCACAAAGTAAAAGTGACAAAGAAGGAAAACAGTTTGCGATGTCATTGTTTTTTTTTGTTTTTCTTTTTGGCAATAAGATAGTTTCTCAATCTTTTGATCTGTGCATTTGACTTTTGGTGTATCTACAAAGCAATGATTCAGGGTTATAAATTTATAGCACACTTTGCAGATTTCTTAAATATTTTGACAATGATTTATTATTTTCCTTCTACTTCACAATCATGCTTTGATCCATCAAAGAATCTTAAGTACGCTGAAGCTGTGCTCTATTTCACTGCTATTCACAGCATAATGTATATATTACAGTTAAAAAAAGGAGGTTTCAAGAGACTTTTTTTCGCCCGACTCACCTTGACCTTCCAGTGTATCAGAATGCATCAGTATTTTACATCGTAAACTCCTAGCATCAACTCACTGGCTCGTAAGAGGAAGCAAAATTGGGTTTCTGTCATCCTACTCAAATTGAAAGCATGGGGCCATGGCCCGACTCCCATCAGAATATTTAGTTCCTTGTAAGTCAGATGCAACCTGACATCCTGAGGCGGTTCTGGCTGTCCCCCTTACGACAGAAAAGGAAAGGTGACTGGGCTTTTGCCATTGGGAACCAGACTGCTGGAGGGAAGAAACTTTACTTCATTGACCTGAATTGTTCTTTGTAGGATGTGTACTTTCACGATAAAGGATACTTCATGTGATGGTTAGAATTGTTTCAGGTGAAGTAGACTCTGACAGCGGCTTTAAAGGGGGTGATATTTGTTCATAAATGCAGGGTGGAAGGTCATTGTGCATGCATCGCTAAAGCAAAGGGTAATAACTTCCCTCGCTTGGCAATAAAATTCTTCGACTTGAACTCAGTGTTGTCTGAAGCAGCATTGCATTATCTTTATTCCTCAGTTTTGTGACTATTTTATTGGTTTGCTGATTCAGCCTTATATTGTTTCTTTTTTTTTTTTATTGTTTTTCCCTTTTCAATAGTTTTAAACTTTTACTAGGTTCACCGATAGTAGTGATTCATGCAGTTTTGGCCAGAAATTTACAAACAACCGTCATGGCCATGAATTTCATTAACGGAGGCCGTTTGTGACAAAAGCTTATTGATGTCAGCAAAATGTGTGTGGTTTCACAGCAAAGGTATATTTGACTAATATTAGTGGCAAGTGTCTGTATTTATCAATTAGAGAAATCCAAAATCAATTCAAGCTTTTGCAGTCAGAGAGGCTTTGTTGTTTTGGTACTTAACCTCAAAAAATGAATTCTTCAAAAAGATAATTAAAAACGAATTTGTTGTGACATTCGTGAGAGTAAACTTTTCTCCAGCACTGTACACTCCACTCCATTCTTCTTGTATTTTTTTCAGCACAAAATACTAGCTCTGCATAAATTGTACAATACATTGGAACTGTGTTCATTTATCACAGCACATTTCCTACCGAAAAGAAATACAGCAACAACAATGCACAATGTTTTGGTGAAGAAAAACAAAAAAACAAAACAAAACAAAAATAACCGCAGGGATTTCATCAGTTTTAGTGCCCTAAATAATCATGTGTGGGACATTTTGCAGAAAATTTGATTCATCTACACCCTCACTGAATCACAGCCCAGGGTCTGATGGCCGCCTGGATGCATGCTACGAATGCAGGTGCTCACAGTAACATAAAATAATGTCGGATAGAGATTCAAGGCTGCACAGCACGCCACGGCGAACTAGTAGAGAGCTGCCTAATGCGCCTAATGCTCTGCTCTCATTCCGAACCCGTACATACTGTACGTCTCAAGTGCATGGCATCAGACACACTAACAGAAGGAATGGGATATCTGTGAAATTTCCCACTGCCGAGATGAGTCTGTAATTACATGGCCCCTGCTAAATAATTCTTTGTGAGGAGCCGAAAGGAAAGATAAAATTGAGGAGGCTCGCCCGCATTGTCTGCACTATTAGGAGAGAAATGGGCCTTTGGATGAGATTCTGTCTAGTCTGAAGAGAGAGCTGCACAGGGAGAGCAAAGATAGTACAGTCATAGTCATTGGGATGCAGGTCAGGGTGCTGCAGGTGCACGGCTGACAATGAATGTGTCAAACCCAGCGCGATCCAGGCGTAGCTAGAGAAAAAAACAAAAAAAACAAAAAAAAAACACGCGCTGTACTTGCTCTTTGATAAATAATATGTCACCAGCATATTAGGGCTGGACAGGGCGAGACGCAGAGGAGTGAGGCAAAGATGTCGTGTGCCTTCCCAAACATGCGCATATACTTTGCCTCTTACGTATTTTTCTTCTTTGTCCAAGCACACAAAAATATATAGGTTTCACTGCTGTTTTATTATTTCACATGCTTTTCCCTCCAGCGCTAAAATAATGTTATTATGCAGGCTATAGAGATCACAATGCTGAGCAATCCAGTACGCTTTGTGGGCAAAAAAAATCAATACAGCTGGTTGTAATGTGAGATCCTGCAAATTTCAAGGAACGCATTTGATAACACTTAGTCATAAACCTGCAGGCTATGTTGTAACCTTCCAGAGCTGAGTATCTGTCACACCTGAAGAGCGCGCAGAGCGCATTCACGGGTATCTGCTGCTCTGCTGAGCCACGGCGTTCAATGAACAAGCTATGCTTTGTGTTAGGGCTAATTCAAAGGAAGCTTTATGAAATCATTTAAAGAAGTACTGTGGCTTCACACAATAGCGCTCATGATTGACACCATAAAAGCTCTACTGTTATTTCAGCTTTAAAAGTGTGATCCTTAAGTCGGTGGGCTCCATTTGTGTTGTGTTTTTGTCACTGAAACACCTTTTACACTGCACTACATAAATGCTGGGCCTGTCCTCGGTGCACGCTCTCCTCTGATCAAGCTTGGAGAGCTATTTGGCGTTGGGAAACAATTTGAAATACCAATAGAGCTGAAATAGCAGTCTGTTTACCAGATGGAAAGATGGAGGTCGGTCAGGTTCCCTTTTGTGAGCTATCCACACTTTCCTCCCACGCTCAGCTTTACTCCACTGTGTGGCTCTCCTGGTCAAATATCTGACTTGTGAGTCATACCTTGCCTCTGTACCCATGGAGAAGCCTGCTGGTTGTCTTAAAATACACTCTGACAGGGCAGCCATGCAAGAGCTTCCAGAGCCGACGTGGAGCACTGGAGCCGCCCAGGGGACCGGCATGGAGTGAGCGGCAGAGACGGAGGGTGAGGGATTCGGCTGGGAAAAAACGACGAGTGGGCTGAAAGAGGGAGACGGTAGAAGGTTAGATAAAAAGATTATAAAAGCCTAACTTTTGTGTCACGTAACACCGAGGGTAGCTCAGCAGTGTAGGCAACTCAGAAATGGCTTAGTGTGATTTTCACATCAAGAAGATTCTGCAACAATAAACATCCACAGCACCTGTACAAAAATTGAAAAAGCAAAATGTCAGGACAAAGGTGGAGGAGAGAGGTGCAGCAGAAGGTAGCATTGCTGATTAAAGAAGGGAGAGAACAGGAGCTCGACTCCTGTTTTTTGTTTAGTCTTCAAAAACCAAAGTATATAAAGTTATTTATGACTCTGATTTTTCGCTTTCAAGGGCAGAAATGCTAAACAAGCTGTTTAAATAATCACACGCCTTGCAAAACAGTTCTTGAATTTTTCACATTTTCAGACGTTGCCGCCACTAATTTTGTTGTATTATACTGGAATTCTATGTAATCGATAAAACACAACACACATACTTGTGTCTCATTGCTTTTTAAGACCAGATTTGTTGCAGGTGCAGGTGTTTTGGTGTATACATCTAAAGCTTTACGCATCTGGACATTGGTTGTTTTTTTTTGGCCACTTTTCTTTCAGACAGACTGTTGTGAAAATGAATGTTAAAGTCCAACCACAGATTCTCAATAGGACCCATTTAAAAATATGATTTTATTCAAAAAATATTCTGTTGTAGGTTTGACTAAATACCTTAAGATCATTTTACTGATTGAAGGCGACATCTTCCAGTTTTCAAGTGTCATGTTGTGGCTTGTGGTTGAAAAGGTGAAAAGGTCTTTTATAGAATCTGTCATATTTAATCATGGTAAAGTTAGAGTGATATTTGCTTTTCTTAAGGTTTGTAGTGGGCTAAAAAATAATTGTTGATTTCAGTTTGTTTTTTTCAAGTTACATATATACTATGCACCTAGTAGGGGTGGGCATTTGCCATTTATTGTGAAAAATAGGAATTTGGATGTGTTGTTGTCATGATAAATTCCAGTTATTAAGTTAATAGAAGTAGAAAGGTTGTTGGGAAGAGCCTCTGGTTCGTCGCAATACAATGTGAAAATGCTAGCTGTTCTTGTGTTTTTCAGCCAGAAATTTGATCAAGAGGAAAACGATGGAGTGAAAGAAAAGCTGAGCTGACTGCTTATTGAGAAAATTATGTGATTCTGTGACTTTCGATCAGATTTTCAGCAAGAATATTTGCATTCAGCCACCTATTACAACCCACAGAGCTGACATGCTAATAGAATAAGCAATTACCATGTTAGGAAGTTTTCTTTTAAACACTTGTCTGTTTGTTGCAAATGTGACTTCTGTGGTTGATGTCAATTTAAAAAAAGTAATGTTTTTTGTAATGCATTTAATGTTAGGAAATATGGTGCTAAATTAATGAAAAAGCTCTAAAAGCCCTACATTACATGCAGTTATGATTAAAAAATGAACAGAGAAAGGAGTTAGTGACTGGAATAGGGCAATTTTCAGCCTAATTAGCCATGAACTGTGCCCAGCTGGTTTGAAAATGTAAAATATGATCTTTTTCCAGTCAGTAGCTGTGCACCATACTCACGCACTACCAGGTCACACCGACGACAACACTGTTTGGCAGGGATGCTGTCGCTGAGTCAAGAAGACTTCGCTATTTAACGTATTAGTTAGGTGTTTAAAATTAAACCAGATGGAAGAAAAAAAAATGTTAAAAAGCCATTGAAAAGGCACCTATATTTTGTAAAACATGTACAGACAAGTTTGTTGATCATTCAGTTTGGGACAATGAAAAATGTGAGAAGCATATAACAGGAAGGCTTAACTTATCTCTTTTTACCTGAACATGCTGCCTGTGGACGTGTCGGTAGGCTTTTCTAAATGTGCCAGTTATTTTAAAGATCTTTAAGCAAATACACACAGAGAACTTTAGTCATGTTAGCCAAATGACCTGAGCTAATTGTTCGCCAGCTCATCAGACTCTCAAAGTCTGCATCTGGTGTTTGTTCTCCAGTTGCTTGCTTGGTTGTTATGCAGCAAGCTGCAGCCTCCCCTCTAAAACTGCTTTTTGTTTGTTATTGCAGTTTTGCAGACTTTTTATGATGACATACAATAAACAAACTCAGAATATCATATCTAGTAATCACAATAAACCAACGCTTAATGTTGGTGCTCTGTTTCAAGAGGACTTTTTTAAAAAAATCAACCAAATATTCTGTAAAATAATATATTTAGGTATTTGTATGCGAAAAATCAAATTATTGGATATGTGAGCTCATGCATCATAAGCATTCAAATAATCTGTGCAGATTTTTTTTTTTCTCAAGGCATTCTATTTTCTAACCCTGTTGTTGATGATAATGATATTATCTTCCGCTGTCATGGACAAATCTTTCTGCTTATTAAAAGGAACCGTTAGAGTTAAATTAGTTGGTTTTCATTCTGACCACAATCTAACCAAGACTGCTTTTTTTAAATTCATTTATTATTATTATTATTATTATTATTATTATTATTATTTGTCATTTCAGCCATCCTCCACTCTCTGAGGAATGCAACTCAATATCTCTTTCTATAATATATTAAAAAATGCAGCTTCGGCAGCTGTAGTACCTGGGCGCAATAATGCTTGAGCATCCACTGTATTTTGTAATAACTTTTCCTATGATTCAAAAATTTTGCTCCTAAACAGTTATAATCGTCATAAAGTCAAAACTACAAACCTTACACTGGTGTTGTTTGATATTTGTCTTAATGCCAACACACCTACTGGAGGTTTAGAAAGAATATTTTAACAGTCTTCTCATTTCTTTTAAAAAATAATTTTGAATAAACAGAAATTGGTGCCAACCTGTCTAAAAAACAGAGATAAGAAATCAATTACCAAATTCTTATGGATGCCACTATTACTAACACATGAGTCTGCGCAGGCAGACAGTATTATCATATGTTTTCATGTCTTTTGCTGCTTGATGTCATTTAAGAAAGTTAGACGTCTGAAGCAAAAAGGCAAGTGATGTGGATGCCTGAATGCAGCCTGCATTGATGGTGATGGACCACGAACAGATGATGAGTTTAGCCAAGAGACGATGATTAACGTTTCCCCATTTCAGCATTACAATTACCCAAAGCGCATGTCTGGCACCTGCCATCTATAGTGTGGATCAAAGTTAGGATTGCTGAGGGTAATCGCCTGGCCTGCTCTTGAATGTATCTGAGCTGACAGAATCGATGGAGGAAAAACACAGGGGTCTGTTATAGGGGACACTGCTTTATTGATTTACCAGCACAAAGTGCTGTGGCCGGTCTGAATAAAAATCTGCTGCTGAACTCTGAAGACGGCTGAGGAAAAAAAATAGACATGGAAGGAAAAAAGAGAGTGGTAATCTGCTTACTGACATTAATTGAGAATTTCAACCTGAGTGTTTAAGAGGAGAGATGACTAAGCGAGGTTGCGTAAAGGTTAAGATGTGTTCACAGTTAGTTGGAATGCCAGGTGAAGTTAATTAGAGAGCCGTGGCCTTTTGGATGGATTCTCATATTTAGCAGTGCACAAAAGCCACAGGCAGCTCTAAATAAAGGTGAGAGACAGTAATGTTTTGTGCTTTAACTGTGCCGTTCTGCTAATGTGAAGGTGATGATCTGGATGAGCTCAGAGCAAGTTTTGCACATTCAGCAGGATCTGTTCTCTCTCATTTGCCCCACGTAAAAATAAACGTCACCAGAGGAGCAGCGTGGAGCATATGGCAGAGCACAGCTCTCAGTCAGAGTAATAGCAGCCATCTATCCTTCTAGTCATCGGAGAAAAGAGAAAAGCTGTGGCTGTATGCTCAGTGTTGTGAAAAAAAAAGCCTTTGCCTCCTTTCACATTTATTTAATTTTGGCTTTTTTTTTGTCACACCTTAATGTTTTAGATCAAAATGATGTTAGTATCACGGGCAAGTGAAGAAACCGCGTTAACTTAAATATTTGAATTATTAATGGGGGAAAGTGATGCAAACCAACCCAATGTAAAAAGAGTCACTGCCTCCTAAACCCAGTTACTAGTTGGCGGTCATTTCCATTGAAGGCAGTGACTGCCATCATCACACATTTGCATTAACTGGCAACACGTTTTTTAACATTTCTGTAGGATAGGGGGAGTTTTGACCCAATCATCTTTGCAGAACTATTTTTAATTCAGCCACCCTGGAGAGTATTGGGGCTTTAATGGTCTGTTAAAGGCAAGCCTCTCTAAAACCAATGTTATGCGTCAGTGACTTGATGGCACACTTTGGATCGTTGTCCAACTGCATAACCCAAGTGTGCTTCGGCTTAATGTCACAAACTGATGGCAAGATATTCTCCTTCAGGATTTTATGCTAGAGAACAGAATTCAGGGTTCCATCAGTTAAGGGAACACAGACCATCAGACTGCCACCGACATGTTTGAGTAACAGTAAGATTTTAGCTTCCGGAAATGCTGTTGGTTGTTTTTAGCAAACAGAAAGATCTTTGTGTTAATTTTGGTCAGACATGTTTTTTTGTTTGTTTGTTTGTTTGTTTTTTACCATGGAACTCTACTTTAGATGTTTTCTGGTTTCTTTTGTAACTGCCTGGCTAAGTTAGTGATGGGCTCTAGGAGTAATTTGAATAGGTCTTCCTCTCATTGGAAGGTTGACCATTGCTCCTTGTTTTCTCTATTTGTAGATAGTGGCTCTCAATGTGGTTTGATGCAAATCTACAATCATAAAATGACAGACTGATGTTTTCCCATCTGTTCTCGATTAATTGTAGCTCAATGTCTTCCGTTTTGAGACTTTTTATCCTACTTCACTGTCAGGAGTTTGTTTTATGTGACTTCTGGATTCTATGCTTGTGATCAGGCCAGTGAAACTAATTACATCTTGATCATGTTGTTCATAATAAACATTTGAAATGAAAATGAGAAATCTGACAAAAAAGAAAGCCAACAAAAATCTGTAAGAGTTGCAAAGACTTTTTTCATGGCACTATGCATAACTTCTTTTAAATTTAACGTCTTGGAATAAAGAAAACACTGAAATGAGAGGACACCATCATTGTCGAAATGTGTGCACCAAAAACCGGATGATGTCTTGGTTTCTATCCAAGCCCCCAAAAGGGGACCCTCAGAAACATGACTCCAAATGAGCTGTGACTGGCAGGGTAGAAATGTTTCCCATGAAAGGCTCTGTCTGGAGTGAGGGCAGCCAGGCGGTTTCTTCTTGCAGGAATCCCCGCGCCTCTATTTGCTGCATGATTAGCTTCTAAGTATATCTTGACATCAGTCAGCTCCACTTGGCCGTTCGCAACATTTCGCCTCCTTGATGGGCGGAAATGACAGCAGGTTCTGACAGATTCAACTGTAACCCCGTGCTGTCTGTGGCTGAACGCCAGAGCGAAGACGCACAGCACCAACACAATGGCACACACACTGTAGGCATGACCCCATGAACTGACTATGGAGTTATTTTGAAAGCAATTCTGGAGAAATAAACATTTGCTTTGAAAAATATGCCCCCTTTCAGGAGATGTATTCAGAACTCTGCCGCCTGGCTTTGTAACACACCAACAGTTGATAGCTCATTAAACAAAAAGAGTAATATGGTTCTAAAAACAGGCCTATAAAGATATTGAGCAGCCATCAAATTTCACAACTTTTCTGCTAAATCAAGTCTCTGTTGCATAGTTTGCATCAGACAGACATGGCTTTGTATCCAAACAGCAAAGCCATTTGTTAGCAGGGCAGAGGTAATGACTGTGTCCCTACATGCCACCTCGGGCTGGGCTTTGGTAATCTCTCTTTACCAGAGCGTGGCATTGCCAGCACAGCCGAGGAGGCAAGAAGGCAGGGGGGTGGGGGGGATGACAGCTACCCCCTCCCTCTCTTTCTGTCACTTTCTCCCCCTCTCTTCCTGTCCATCTGCGTCTCTCATTCTCACTCAGATTTTTCTTTTGTGAAGGCTGTGTTTCATCAGTGTGCCCTCACGCAACCTGTGACTTTCGGCTTCACTCCTCTGTTTCCCACCCATCTGTGGGTCTCAGCCCCATCGGATGGGAATGGCTGATGCTCGTCTCCCTCCGTTTCTCTGCTTCCTTCCTTGTCATCAGTCTGTGCTCTGACACGCCCACACAGATGATCAGCAGACAATTACTGCCCAGAGAAGTCCTGAAGCTGCCAATATCCCCCACGTCCCCCAAGCCCAGACAATCTGCCCTTAGTCATTTGAGCCAATTTAAGGCAACGTTTTTCCACAGTTTTTTTTTTTTTTGTTTGTTTGTTTTTTCTCCACATTTCTCCCCGTTTGTAATTAGAGCTGCACAATATATCAAATTGCAATTGTCATGGCACTATCCTTGAGTGCAATCTTGCGATCACGAAGAACAGCGTTGACACAATATTTGTTAGGGTATTATATTTCAAGTGCTAGTTCAAGTGTTACAGTGATGCAGGTTCAAAATAAATATGCATATAGATCATTGAAAAATGTTCTAATTTTACTAATTCATTTTAAAAAGGAAAATTCATATATGCACTTTAGGTTTTCATTTCTGTTTCTTTTGCTGGTTATGGCCTACAGCTATGAATTTCCGAATTGTTCCATCGAGGCCTATAAAATCATGGGGGATGGCTGCTTACTTGATAGTTAACAGCCATTTGCACCCTCCACCTGGAGAGAAATCCACGAAAGGCAATTGCAAAGGAAGCTGGATGCTCACAAAGTGCTGGATGCAAGCATGTTAACGTAGAAGGAAAAAGTGTGGTACAAAAAGGTGCACAAGCAACAAGGATAATCACAGCATTGAACGGATTACATAACAAAACCCATTCAATAGTTTGTGGAAGATTCACAAGGCAGTGAGAAAGCTGGGGGAGCATCCACACACAGATGCATCCAGGACATGAGCTAAAACCGCAGTTTCCCTTCGACCAGAGTCAACGACAGAAGCGTCTTACTCGGGCTACAGAGAAAAGGGACAAACAGAACTTGATAGGCCAAAGTCCACTTTTTAGGTCAAAGTAATTTTTTGTATTTTCTTTGGAAATCAACAATTCATAATTCCTGTTGCTTGAGGTCCGGTGTTTCCAAAGTCTGTGATGAACTGAGGAGCCATGTCATCTGTAGGTCCAGAGTTGTTTTATCAACACCAAAGTGAGTGCAGCCATCTACTGGGATGTTTTAGAGCACTTCATGCTTTTCCTCACTGAAAAGTTTTCATTTTCTGGCAGCATTTTCTGCCGCTGCAGAAAGTACCAATAAATGTTTATTGATGATGGCATCACAGCGCTTCCCTGGCCAGCAAAGTCACCTGATCTCAACTTATTTTAGCATATATGGAGTATTGTCTTGAGAAAGATGAGAAATGCCACAGTCAACAATTCATATGGCATTAAGATCACTGTCAAATCAATCTGAGCTTCCATAAACTCTCAGCAGAATCAAAGGCAGATCACCTCCATGCCACACTGCATTGATTCAGTAACTGATGCAAAATGTTTCACAACCAAGTGGTGAGGAAATGAGCATGGACATGCTTTTCAGTAGGACATAATTTTCAACTAAATTCATTGTTATTTGTCGTATGCAATGTTCTTATCTACTGACAATTGGAATTTGGGATCTTCATTAGTTGTAAGCTATAATAATCAAAATGAACAAACATAAACACCAGATGTACTTTACTGTGCATCCAGCAAACTGTATCAAACTGTATTTCTTCCCCTGTTTGTCCCCCCTTGCTGCCTTGTGTCAGTCTATCATTTACTCCCCTTCCCCAGCTGCTAGTCATTTATCTCATTAAGCTTCCCTTCGTGGCTCTAATGGTTCCTCTCTCTTCCTCCTCAACCCACCTCTACAGTCTCATCTCACACCTGCAACCTGTTAGCTAATCAGCTCATTTCTTCTGTTCCTGCATTCTCCCTCAAAGTATTTAAACCTTTCTCCTGTTCACATTCCTTGCTGGTTTCTCCTGCTAATTCCTGTCACAGTCTGGTTAATTCCCCAACAATAATCTGCTTGCTTTTGTCCTGCTCTGGCTCCCTGCTACCCTGTGATATTTGTAAGTTTTCAGTTTTTTTATTTTTATTAAAGAACAGGTACTATGATCCACTATCCCAGCTCCTGTCTGAATTTGGGGGTCCACCAACAAATGCATTATAAAAATTATAACGCATCATCTGACTTGTTTTGAAAGTAACTGTGTGAATATCTGAAGAGAACACCACACTTCCCTTTTTTTTTTCCAAAACAAACTAATTTACATAGTTTATTTTTGCTGGCAGCAACTAGTTTTTGCAAAACAGCAGGAAACTGAATGCTACGTTATGTCAAGAAAATTGAGTCATGCTACAAAAAGCCAACATAGTAATTTTGAGATCAGGTTGTTTACATCATCCTCATGTAATTTTGAAAACGTGATGGGAGTCATACTGTAAACAGAACATTGAAATTTGGCTTGACTTTTTCCTCACCATGAAAGACCCGAGAAGGTCCCTGCAGTACCAAGGGCAGATCCATCTCTCACTCCGTTCTGCTATCACTCATGAGCAAGACGAGATAGCTGAACTCCTCTCTTTGACAAAGACTGAAGGGAGTGCGTCCACCTTGACCACAGCTACAAAGTTAGAGGAGCTGACTCAGATCAGAGAAAGTCTAAACTGCTTTGGACTTGATTGATTTTGGCAATCATTCAGTAAAAGCAGCCAAAGAACAACTGTTTTTTTTGCTGACACAAAAACACAGAATTTTACATTAGCATATTGATGTATGTACGTTTGATATTCACTTACATTTTAACGGTATTGCAATACTGTAAATGCAGCAGCTGATTCTAGTTTGATCCATTCTTATTAGAGGATTTATAGAATTTCTGTGGATGGATATATTTTATCTGACTTTAAAAATAAACAGATTAATGTCATAACATAGTTGTTTATTGGCAATGGGATCATAGCAAGTGACTCTCAGTCCCACAGCACATGATTTATTACTCTCAATATAGGCACTCCTCCAAACATAAGGTGTCGCTGAAGAGAAAATCATATGTTGTCATTTGAATTGTTGGTTTTCATAGGTGGATTGTGCACTGGCTGTCAATCCTCAGTCTGTTGTTTTGGGTTTTTGTCCTGACCCAGGCTGTACTTCATGCCTTTATTTTCTCTATGTGACACCCTGATCTGTCTAGAATCTGTGAAAGTAAAACTTATATGCACCTGTATCACCTTCACAACACTTTTAAAATAACAAAATTCGCAATTATGGCAAAAGAAATATTGCTTTTTTTTTACCCTTCGACTAACCAGCCTAGTGCAACATACTATCATTCTCAATGCTGACAGCTTCTGCAATCAGAAGCAACAAAAGAAAATAGGGAAGCACTTCAATTCAATCTTATCACTTGCAAAAATTATTTTGAAACGTTGATAGCAAATCTATTCGCTTCGGTTTATGCTTCCTTCATTATCAGCCTCTCTAAATCATTTAAATTAGCTCCTAACAGGTGCATATTTTGCTGATGGGTTTAACAATTAGTTGTGCAGCTGTGTCAAAAACAGCATTAAAAAGCTAAACTTTGCCGTGCCTGATCTACCGAGAAAAAAAGAATCAGGTTCAGCTCATCCTTATATAATTCACTTAACTGTCAGAGAGAGAGAAAGAGAGAGAGAGGGAGAGAGAGAGAGGCGTGGATAAGTCAGATTCTAATCAGTTCAGTTAGTCAGCGTCTCCATGTATGATTAATTCAGCAGGTTTAATCCTCAGCATTTTCTCTATCACCGTTGTTGTACCTGGAGGTCAAATTGATAATTAAAAAAAAGAACAGAACAGAAAAATAAAATTAATGTTTGCACTGCAAAAAAAAGAGTGTGGATTCCTGGGGAATAGGGCATGGAGAAATCGCATTAACAGGGCACAGGCCTAGGACAAAGTGAAAAGACATTCCTTTCTTAATCGTTTCCCCGCAGCAAAAAGCTCCTGAGAGACAAATGTTCACGCAGCTTTGTGTCGCAGCTGTGGCTGAGATAGGACGTGATACAACAAAACTTTAACACCTTTTGACTTCACTGTAGTACAGCGGCAGGGCTGATAGATAGATCCCGAGCACATGTTCCGAATAGGTGCTTCGCATTTCTGAACGATGCAGTCTTTTTAAATTCAAATCACTCCTGCTCTTGCTTTTGCTCCTGCTTTTGCGGCACTCTGCCATCCTCCATCTTTGACCCAGTATGTGCAATCTAAGCAGGGCTGAGGGGATTTGACTTGTTTTGCAATTTCACTTGTAAATTTGCTTGTTTGCAGCACTAATTGCTGTTTGCTGATTTTTATTTTGATAATTTTTCATATATATATATATTTTTTTTCATGTTATGTGACATGAAACTCAATGAGTGATCGTGACCTCATAGGCCGCTTCTCAGTTTGTCAGCTTTGTGCAATTGACCCCTTTTCGGTTGTGGGTCAAAGCTATAACTCCCACTCTGTGAGTTGAAGCAATCCCATCAGCATGTCACTGTCCTCATTCCAGTGTTTCTCCTGTGTCCAGCTGCTTTTGATCTCTCTAACAGAAATGGATGGCATTCATACAGTGCTCAGATTAGACTCAGAGATGGGGGGCTGTGCCAGGTTGAAGAGAAAATGATATATTTGCTAGTACGTCCTCCGATCCAATAGAAGGTGACCAGTTTTGACCCTGAAAGCACTGCTAACATGCGGGAAAAGGTGCCTAGGTCAGATGAGACGAAATTCTTTTTTTTGAGCCTCCAAACATTTTGGGCAGAGCACAAATTCTACATGTTATGTTGGATCCAGCATCCACACAGTGAAACATGGTGTTGGTACTATCATGCTGTGTGGATTGCATAAGCAGAGACGAGGCACCTGGCCAAATGTGATTAGAAGAAGAATACAGCTAAAAGTATAATCATGAAGAAAAAACTTGTCAGCAACTATAAAACAGCCTCCAGCAAGTGTCCATCTTCCATATCAGGATTTTCCAACCTGTACAATCCAGAAAGTCATCTTTATACAGCTAAATATAGCTCAGTTAGAGCCACGAATGTCATATGACCCTTTCAGAAGAATCTAACTTATAAATTTTGATGAATATCTTCCATAGAAAATTAGTTGTCCTTTGTGAAGAATTACCATTTTATTTCCAATTCCATGTTTTTAAATGAAGAAAACAAAATATTGGACAAAAAGAGGATGCATGTGACGTAAAATTTTGTAAAAAAAAAAATAAAAAAAAAAATAAAAAAAAGGTTTCTGCCTACAAGGAAAATGGATAAAACAATACGTCTGACTTTTTAGAACTATTCTGTTGTTCAAATTCAAAGCCACTTTCCCATAAAAAACAAACGTAAAGCAGTTTAAAAACAGTTTGTAATTATATCTGTGTTTAAAAATATCCATGACTCCTTTGTTATTTTCAGCCCAAGTTATTAAGAGCCACTGTGGGAGGTTCAAAGAGCTACTTGTGGCTCTGGAGCTGCAGGTTGTAGACCGTTGTCTGAGAAGAACAGTCAGAGCTACAGAGAAATGGTTTAGATTGAAACATTGTCATGTTTTAAAATGTCGAAGCCTAAAACTGATGTGGCAACTGGCAAGACTTGAAAATATGTTCAACATGCCCAGCAATAAGATTGATAATTGTCTCTTTTTTTTACATGAAATGATGAGTGAAAATGTCAGTCTCTTGTCATGGAAGAAACATAACCCAGAAAACTTACAGCTGCAGTTTAAACACAAAGTTGCAACTATTGCAAAGTGTTGAGATGAAGTAGCCTATTCCATAATCGAGTTATTTTTATAGGAGGATTTTTGCCTGGAAGGTTCTGACTGTATGCAGAAATCGATTTAAAACCAAAAAACAATATTTTTTATTGTCACTTTAATGAGTGTCGCAACAAACGCCATCACAGAATAACTCCACATTTTCCACCCCTACAAAACATTGCCCCGCAGGCATTGTAAATCTCAAGTCTAATTTCATATTACAACTCAAACAGACAAAGAGAAGTTTTACAAAGAATAGATGAGCATAAAAATGAATTTAAAAATAAAGCTTAAAACTGAACAAGAAAAAAAACGTTTTTTTTTTTTTTTTCTTGTTCAAAAAAACTGAACAGGATAATGAGCGAAGCAGGACGATGTGAGGCTAAGGGTGTCATTTTATGGCATTGTTTAGTATTTTGTTATGGATCAAAAAATATCCAGGTTTTCAATAAAGAGATACCAGAACATCCGTAATACGCTCTCACTTTGGAGTTGCATTTGGGAGTGTGGCTGCAGGATTTGTGATTAGTAGTAACATTTTTAGGCAACTGTTCATCCATGTGATATGGTGTTACTGTGGAGTAGTTTGCAAGTGAGAAAAGCATGAAGCAGTTATTCACCTTTGAGAGAATATGTTCTTTATTTTACAAAGGTTAAGATGGCTGTTTTGCTGACTTTTGTAATTGCGATTGAGAATTTACTGGTCCCAGACTTTTCACTGGGATTCTTTGTATCGGGAAAATTTCATCCGAAATGACTGCATGACTGAAAGATTCTTCGGATTTTCTGAGATCACAAACAACTACTTGATCCAGATATTTTCAAGTGAAATAAGAATTTTTTTTTTTTTTTTTTTTACAAAGAAAAATCAGAGAAGTGTGGCGTGCATTTGTTTTTTTTTTTTAGTTATCTGTGTCAAAAAATCTAACAGAACCAACATGGAACCAGCACTGATTCAATTTAGCTACAATGATGAAAAAAACAAGGTTTGTTCTTGTGTATAAACTGAGATTTTTGTTTTATTTTTAAACCAGCCTTAATTTCACACAGAATGACTTAACTTTCCCTCAGAGATACAAAATGTTCAACATTTCCCATTTTTCTGGTGGTGACGTTTATTTAGTACCTTGTGGAATCATTAAATCCTTGGTTGAATGTTTAGCTAAATTGATGAAATTCAATGAGGTGTTATAAAGTACGAGTATATTTAGCATTTATCGATTCATATATTCCCCTCTCTGTCTCCACTGCTACCAAGACGTCACCTGAAATGTTATGATAATGCTGATTAAAAACAAAAAGCTGGACTTGTATGCCATCATTTTTCCAGCCATTGAGACCAGACTGTTATTTTGTATAGCTTCAGAAAGCAGCTTCAGTGATTTTCCAGTGGGGCTCTTAACACAGACTAATTAAAGTACATGAGGGTTGGTTACCTGCGACTGATTTATTCTTTGACTACTGTGAGGATTGGTAATGATACATGTATCATTGCAGCCCTGCTTATTGGAAGTTTAAATCAGGTAGAATAGAAACTAAATTATGCATACGCACTGCCAGCTGAGCCTTGGTCAAGCACGTCAAGTTTATAAGAGTAACGGCATTTTTATAATTGCAGGTGTGGCGGGCTTTCATCTGAAATTGTTTTGATGGACGAGCAGTTAATTGTTGTGGCTGCGATCTACTTCTTTTGTGTCTGCACGAGTTTGTTTTTCTTGCTTGAAACTTAATGGACATTGACATGTTTTTTTTTTTGTTTCCCCCCAGGTGGAAGTTTGTCTCTTCAGGAAACATGCCTGTTTATCATTTCAACAGTCACTCACAGCCGCGCTGCTGTTCCGAGTTTTAATCATCAGTGTGAAAGTTTCTGATTAATAATGCTGCGCAGTTACAATTTTACACTTGATGGTGAAGGCCTGCTCAAAGCGAAGGCGAGTCATGCTCTCCATAATAGCACCAAATTTTATGGCTGTCAATCCAATAAGGGGCTAGGGTCTTGGAAGAGCACCTGCACACTATTAACAGGACAGGACATGACATTAGGAAAAGTGACGACCATGCAGTATTTTTTCACAGCTTCACTGAAAGAAGAGATTTTATGTCCACTTGAGACTCGTTTATTAACGTGGATGCCCACTAAACTAAACTGTAAAAGTTTGGTTGGCAAAAGAAATCTAATTATCCTGCTCATCCAAGGGATCAAATAAATCACACGAATCTGGTAACATTTGGAAATATCCATGCAGGGTAAAGGCTGTGCAAATGAGCTGTGAACAAAACACATCAGCTGGGGAAAAAAAACACTCCTTTTCAAACATAAATATTTTTTAAATAATTATATATGTGTATATATATTGTGCAATATATATACATAGTATTATTTTACATCATGTCTCTTCTCTGTATGAGTATAAGTGAGGTAAGTAGCAGAGGTGTAAAACTGAGTTTTCCGCTCTTAACACAGATTAAGGTCTCATCAGGGGGTAACTCTGATGGAGCACTTAACTGTTCTGTGCTGCCAGTTCATAAAAAGTAATGCAAAGACATTTCCTGCTCATACAGTTGCATCTGAAATTATACATCCCTCATTGCAAATTGGATTTATTGGTAAAATTTACAAAATAACTACAGCTTGCAACAAATTGTCCTATTTAAGTGGTGCATTCCAACTAATGTTACGAGTGATTTCGACATGTCCTACATGTACATGAACACAAAATGGCCATTTTAGTGACTATTGCAGTGAACTGATTCAGGACAAACATCTGTACTTAGTAAAGTGCCCTTTTGCTTTTATGGCCTGCTGCAAATGGGATTCTTACCCAGGCAGACACCAGCTTCTGGCAGTGCTTCTGATGAATCCTGAACCAGCCCTTATGGGCAAAGGGTTCCAGTTCATGAATAGGCTTTAGTATCCTTACTGTAGCTTCCTACTTTTTGAATCACCACCAGGGATTTTCAATACAGTTCAAGCCAGGCAACTGTGCTGGTAATTCTAGTATCTTCAAGGACTTCTTCTGAAATCCAGCCATGGGGCACTCTCAGATAGGCTGAAGATCATTTTCATGTTTGAAGGTCCACTGATCCCCAAACTTCAACTTCTGCAAAGGCGGCATGACATTTCCTCCCAGCAGTCGCTGATAGTTGACAGAATCCATTTCGCCCTCTACATGCTGCCGGGCGTCCGGTGCCAGGGAAAGTACAGCAGTCCCAAAGGATCACTGAGCCACCACCATGCATCACTGTTGGCGAGGGGTGTCCTTTTTAGCGTATGGTTCACTTGTCCTCCTCCTGACAGCAAATGCTTAAAAAAGTTCCAGTGTGGATTCACAGAAGAGAAACCCAAAATCATTTGTACAGTTGTGAGCAACTTGGAGCCGACCTGCCCGCGTGTATTTGGATAAGTTGTGTTGCACATCAGGGACTTTAAGCATTTGTACATTGCAGCAGTCTTTATGTTGACGACAATCTTGTGATATCTTTGTTGAAACATTCGTCTTTTTCTGTGTGCAGATATATTGGCAGTGGCTGTTTGAATTATTTTAGGTGCAACTGTAAAGTCATTAAAAAAAATAGAATATGCTTAGTGTCAGATTAATAGTTCATTTTGGAAACTGAGTATAATGTTAAGCATAAACATTTGTGTTATGCCCACTTTTTTAGTCTGCAATATTCTCATTTTGAATGTCATGTTTTTATTAATAACAATAATTATCAGTCACAAAAGGATTGAAAACAAGAGTCTGTGTGATTAATTTAAATGTGTTTCACCTAGTGAAAACAAACTCTGAAAGGTGGGATGTTTTTTCAGTCGTTTTTTTTGTTAATGTGACCCTCCTGCCCTCCACTACTCTGTTTGTTTTGTCTGCACGCATGAGTGTTTCCAGAATGGTTAAAAAAGATGTAAATAATATCTTATTATTTATTGCTTTTACCTTGAAGATGTTCTTACCTTTTCAGACAGCCAAAAGTTTAGTTCTCTCGCTTCCAATTTATGTCCTTAGAAGCAGCTTTGTAATTGGCATTCAGAGTGAATCAGCATTCTTATCTAACTCTCTCCAAGAAAGTCTGTTGCGCTGCACAGTTCCTTTAGCCTTTAAGTATATAGCTGACCCTGGCTGCATCTGTAAAATGAGGCAGTGTGCATTGTGGGACTGGAAGCGGAAAATACTTTTTCGTTCAACTGTGGGGATTTCCACGAGCAGTGAGCTGAGGTTATGGAGCATATAAGTATCTGACTAAAAATACTAATCTGAGAACGCTTTAATAAAATGCGAAATAGCGCTGGTGCAGTACGCTGCACAACAAACGGAAAGCAATTTTAAACACAACCTTTGATGAATGTGATTTGTCAAGAGCAAGGACCATATCAACTGCGGTGACGCCGCATCAGAGCAGCAAAATCACATCTGTAACCTTCCTCTTCCCTTCTCCACCTGCTTATCTTTTCCTCTAGATCCCTCAGATCAGCTACGCGTCAACAGCCCCGGAGCTGAGCGACGACAGGCGTTACGACTTCTTCTCACGGGTGGTTCCTCCAGACTCATTCCAGGCCCAGGCCATGGTTGACATCATCCAAGCCTTAAACTGGACCTACGTCTCCACTGTTGCCTCAGAAGGCAGCTACGGGGAGAAGGGAGTGGAGGCTTTCACCCAGCTCTCCAGGGAAGCAGGTAAGCCATAGGAGTCTTGCAATAGGCACTGCAGAAAGTGAAATACTTATTCCGAAAATGTTTTTTTTTTTTTTGATTAAAAAGTGCATTTGCACTTTACTGACTCAGACTGAGGTTCCTGTTGGTCGTAAAATCTGTTTTGGGTGCATGAATTATTGATCTGTTTAGCTTCTGAGTGAGTTGTAGAGTGTTACTGGAAATGTAGATGGAGAAACATCTGGCACAGAAAATCTCTGTAATGAGAATTTCCTGTACTCATTTTACACTTTTTTTTTCCCCCAAAATGAAGACACAGATGAGAAACTGAAGAGAGAAGGCAGAACAGTAAACTCTGGCTGATGGGGGTGTTTAGCTTTAAATTCGTCTTTCATGCTTCAGTCAAAAACGTACATTGCCACATTTATTGGTGTCGCTGGCACCATGTCTTGAAAACCTTAACAGAAATGAATCTTTCATTGCAGTAACTCACACTAAAAGACAGAAAAAAAAAAAAAAAACATTTAGTTTAAGTACATTCACTAAAAGGCTAAAACATAAGAAATGATCAGAAATCAAGGTTTAAGTGTTGGTGCCCCTACAACTGAAATATTTTTCTAAAGGAAGATTTTTATTTCTAAAAACATACTCTAACAGAAACTATAAGCTTTGATCAGATGAGCCTTAAATTGAGGACATGCCATTAAAAGTAGAGGCTGTGTGGATAAAGAATATCCCACTGCAAAGCATTATGGGGGATCTGTGATGCTGTTGTTCTTCCCTCAGTCTTGGGAACCTTGCTGGAGCGCATGACATTGAAATCCCTTTTAAATTTGAGGAGATTTAACTTAAAGATCTGATGGACTCTATCAGAAATTGAAAATTAGATTTCTGCAGAACAATGACCCCAAACAGATAACCTACTGAACCCAGTAACAGCTCATCAGACACAAAATCAGCAGTTTTTCATGGCCATGTCAGTGCTAGACTTGAACTGAAATGCAACCGTTTTGTGCAGTGCAAAGTCATGACCGCGATCTCCACTTGTTTTCATCTGGTTCACTGCTGCTTTAAAACAGGCCGTGACACTTAGACAAAATATTAGAAATGTGTGTAAAACGTTATAATATCGACATGTTGTTATGCATGTAAATAAGTACTGAGGTTTATCAAGAAATCAAGTGTTTATCATCTCCTAAAAGAGAAAAAAAATAGGCTCGTGGAGTCACTTGATGCATGAGCCTATCAGTCAGTCGGACGGTTTTGTTTATGTTTTTAATCTGCTTACTTTCACTGTTAACTTCATGTGTAAACCCTTCGCTGGGTAACATCCTCTGGGCACTGTTGTAGAGCTTGCTGCCGTCCCCAGGCCCCCCTGCTCGGTAAAGCAGTTCCCAGATCAGACTGTGTGGAGTTGTTTGGGGACATCAAATGTGCACCGTTAATTTTTAATTGTCTTTTTTATTGTTTTTTACAGCAGACTTAACATATTCACTCATCTTATCCTCACATTAGACAGTTTTTAATGTCCTATTCAGTAGTTATTGCACTGGATTCAACAATATAAAGTAATGAATTTACTACTGATTTGCAGTGACTTGCAATGAACATGTGCATGAAAACAGAATCGAGAGCTTTTTCTTTTAGAAAAATGCATTAAACATGATCAAATTTAGGGGCTTTGAAGAAAAAAACCTTTAAACATTTGCTTCACTTGTTTAAATGTGCCGTAGAACAATAATAGAGATTTTCTAGGAGGAAATGATCCTATTTGAGACTGAACAAGTTTGTTGTTATGTCTGAAGAGCTCTGGAAGATAAGTGATTTGTATTCAGACATTCACATTTTTTTTTTTTTTTTCGGAAAGCAGCCTGACAACTGTGCACACGCTCGACTCACCTGTTTTTTCCAGGCCGGTGTTGCCGATGGCATGCAGTTGTGTCAGTCAACAGTTACCGTTATCGGCAGAATAAACTCTGCTCATACAGTTCGATGGGTCAGCTGGCTTCATCAAATCATATGGTTCAGAGGTCTTCAGACCGGAGTCTGCAGAGACTCAACAGCGGCTGCTGCAGTTTGTGTGCAACACGAAGCCAAAGATGCCTCATTACAAAGTATTGGATGATTAACCAAACATGTCTGGTGATGCTTTCTCTCACCTACACATCTGTGGATCCCAGTCTAATTCTTGAACATTTGTTAGGAGCAAGCTCTGTCTCTCTTTCCCTCTCTCTCTTTTTTTTTAGTAGACTAACGTGGACAACCCTCAAAAATATGGAAAGCTAATGATATCTCACAGGCCCCGATCAGAGGTCCAGCACGCATGAATATTTTATCTGTGTGCATTCATGTCCAGTGTGATCACTCACTAAAACTTTAAGAAGCTGTTTGCGGCTGTGTAATTTGCATCGACGGAGGGAGAGGGCATGGTGAAGGAAGGCAGGAATGAAGAAGGCAGTGTTGTAGCAAATTAGGAAAAGTCCTGATTGAAGGCTCGTTTTGTCTCAGTTCCTCTCACGTCCTGAAATAAACGCAGCTTCCAACAGCTGGGCTTCTCAGACGCATTGCTGCTAATGTTTCATTCTTTCTTATGCAAAGACCCGTAAACAGAGTGAGATAATTATGATTCCCAAACAGCAACACAAGAGGTATGGCATTGTGACTATTGTTTGTTTTGCACTCCTCCTGCTAAAGCCGAGCTCCCGTCGCCACATTATTTTGTATTCATACACAAATGAGAATTAGATGCTCTAAAGGAACATTTTCTGTACCCTAGGATTTATCTTTAATAAACACGTTAATTATATAATAGGACAGCAGTCACAGGATTCATTCAGTGGCAGGGGATCTGCATTTGAAATGACTGAAATGGACTGAAGTGAATAAAAAAAGCCATCTTTGTTATCATGGAAAGACAGCACATTCATTTCAGCATTTCTGTTGTAAATAAATGTAGAAAGTAGAGCAGCACTGTTTGGTTGACACTACAGCATCCCTGCAAGCTCATCCGTAAGGCCTTGAGACATTTCTGCGCGGCTGCCCGGTTCTCTTGCGTCCAAATGTCAGATGCATTAGTAGGATTCTCGCTTCACCACTTCAAGGAGAACCATCTCGTGTACTAATGCAATATGGGTGCCCATTACCCCAAGCTGAGACTAGAGTGATGGTCAGCCTGTATTGATCTTTTCCATTTTTTTTCCCCCTCCTTTTTTATTTTATTTTTGCTCCACTGTCTCTCCTCACATTGTGTACCTTCCATCTGGCTCCAGGTGAATCTGGCAGAGATAAATCTTGTTTGTACTTTTCTATGTCTGTCTGGATTCAGGCCAGAGCGATGGAGTTCAGTTTTTTTCCCATCAGGTAAAAAAAATAAAATAAAAAATAGCCTGCGTTTGAGGAAAACCTCCCACAAAGCATCACTGTGGAATTGATTGCAGAACCTTGCCAACACTAAGCCTTTCTCAGATCTGCCCTTAACAATGACGAGAGAGGGATCTGCCTGAAAACATATTAGGCTCATGTGCAGCAGTGGAGGGGAGAGGTATGACACATCTGGAAAATAGACCGCGATCCTTCTGCTGGGCCCTTCCGACATTGACGTGTCCCAGGCCATCAGTGGGAAAGGCAAGTGGAATATGAAAGGGCACCGAGATGTAGAACGTGAATATAGGCTGCATGTCAGCCCAATTTGATGTGCTCCCAAGTGTTCAGGCAGGCAGACCGGAGGGATTAAGTCTGCCGTTTGACTGTCGAGGTGATAAATATAATTGCAGCATTATGGAGACCCTGGAGGTTCTGGTTTGGAGGGTACTGGTGAGTAGGCGGGAAAACTGGATAGCCGAAACCATCAACTGCTCCTAATTTAAAGGGATTTGTATATTACCAAGCGAAATGGGAGTGCCGGGTCTCTCATCCCGCGGTGCATTTTCAGATCCGAGGGCACTGAAGATGAATAATTGAAGAAGTTAATGCAGTGCATGACCTCTGGCAATCAGATAAGCTGAGGACTTCCAGGAGTCCAATGAAATTAGCAATGATTACTATTGAAACTCTCTTTGACATATTAATCTAATGCAGAGCAAAGGTCACAGGTTCATACTGCGCTTTGTTTTGTTAGCCTTTGTATTACCAGGAGTAAGTGAAAAATGAGCAGCTTTTACTGCCACAAGCTAGCATCACTTCCATCTGCTGCAGGGAGAAATTCAACGTTTAGAGTAATTGTATATAAATGCGTAAATAACCTCACTTTCTGCTCTCGGTTTCTTGGCAGACTTTAAATGACAGTTAAAACATAGTGTCAATCAAAATATTTATTACAAGGAATAAGTATGTGAGTTGATGGTAAACTTAGTTTGAGAAGAGGAACTAATAGTTTAGGTCTAAATCAAGACAAGAATACGACCTCCACTGTTTGATTACTTAATTAGTTTATTTAACAAAGGTGCAGAAAATATTGTTTTACATATATAACACAAAGCAGATGTTTCCTTGCTAGGCTTTTGAGAACACAAAGATGAAGTTTCGATAAAACACAGTGCATACAAAACATCACAGTAACTAAAAATCAAAATTAAATTGCGTTATTATGCATAAACCATTTTTTGCATAAATCCTCACAAATCAGTTGGAAGAGGCAATTGATGAGTGAACTTTATTACATTACAATGTGCACAAGGTCTGAATTTTAAGGTTGATTTAGGAGAAGTGGAAGAATTGATATTTCAAGTCAACATCGTTATTACTTGGCAGGGCTGTGTTGCAATTTTTTCAATTAAAATATATGAAAGTTTACAGAATGATTAACTACAAAAATAAATGATGTAAAATAACAATAGAACTAAATAATTCACTCTCCCCAAATTTTGGATAGAAAATGAACTTTGAAGAAACTCAACAGATTAAACACCTGGAAACCTTTACGAGTTTTTTGGATTTACTGAGGTGGAAATTTGGAAAAAAGAGTTATTTTCAATCTTAACAACAATAGTTGGACATTTATTGTATCATCATTATTATAAAAAAAAATATTTCTAAGATTTCTGATTCCTTGTGACAATGACAAATTTGTCATGTTTGAAATGTTCAAACACTGGCTAAATTGTTTTTTCTTATAATTTATTCACTGTTTGTTCCAAGAGAGCATCAATAAATATCAATAAATTCAAAAGTATGGTTAAATACAGTTACTGTGTGTAGTTTAGGGGGAAAAAAATGCACTTATTTATGAAACCGGTGTCCTGATGAAGCCAAATTCAAAATGGAAATATTTTTCCAGAGCAGTATTTGGGTTTGTGGGCCAACAATTGTTGTGCCATGCTGTCACAGCCATACAGTAACCCAGAAAAAGACAGAAAAGAAGTGACAAATAGTTGTTTATCATTATCATAATAGCACCACAAGATGAAAATCTAAGTCTGCACCACCCATCGCTAATCAAAACCACCTTGGCATCATCCGACTTCACAAGCACCATGAGCTTCAACAGAACATAACAGTTTTCCTTACCTAGTCTGATGGGGGATGGCTCATGCAGTTTGCTGGGTCTTGGCCCCTGTCCACCCACGTTCCACATTGTGCCCTGGGCTCATGTTTGCTCCGTTGGTGCGGTTTCTCTCCACATTCATGGACTCTAGGGGGCTGTTTGTGTGCGTGGTGGAAGTAACTCTCTCCTCTGTGACCACCTCCACATTTTGACTTTAGAAAACTTCTCACTTCACTTGTGTGGAGACATTTCTACAGAAACATGCAGACACAACATAAATGCACCTTTACGCAGTGTACACACAGCAAAGCATGACATAGGTTGGGGTTTTCTGTTACAACTGCTGCTTTCATAGCTGTAAGACCAAATCTGTTCAGGTATTAGGGGTGTAGTGGTACATGCAATCCAACCCAATATTGTCATTTTTTTGTGGAAAGAAAGTACAGAATTTTATATTCTGCAAATCAATTGACAGTGGCACCAAAACAAAGCAGCGTATAACAGAGTTTTCTGTTAAAATAAAAATATATTGATATGATATCTAATTAGTCATTACATTTTGGGAAATAATTCACCTTTGCATGGCCTAATAATAGCATCTTAGTTGCTGTTAGGAATCCTTTTATCCTTTTGTCCTATGAAAAATATCCTACTTTCAAGAACCACATTCATCTGGGGGGTTTATGAATTTTGTATAATATTTAGATCTCTGCTTTTCAAGGAAAAAAGATCCAGGACAGTCCCTCCCACTAGCATCTTCTGAATTTTTAACTTCCTTTCATTTTTATTATTCTTTTATGAAAGTCATCTTTAAAGTTTACTTTTTAAAATGAGCTCTATAAGGACAGAGGATAATTTCCCTATATTTATAATTAGTTTTCCATTTACCTTTTTAAAGCACTTTTATATATTGCCATGCCCATGTGTTACAATTCAGACTGTTGAGTCCAAATCTTCAAAAGAAAAATTATTTATTTGGCTAAAGCACCGATCTGCCATCTTTGGCTGCCCTGGTTACTCTTCATAACCTTGATTCAAAGTAATAAAGAAGTGAGGAGAGTTTTTAAATACAATGTTAATAAAAATAAAGATTTTGAAATATTTTTCTATCTTTCTATGTTACATTTGAGATTAATTTATAAAGTAGAACGGCACTAATGATACAAATAATCCCAAGGCATTCCCAGGCCAGCTGAGAAATATAGGTGCTCCAGTGTGAGTTGACATAAAGTACATTTGTCAGGACAATAGTGGCTCTTACAAAGTTAATGGAGTAAATCCATAAAGGATCATTTGAAGTAAAAGTGTAAAAATATGTAAATGTGAGTGAGCGCATTTTGTAAAATTTTAAACCTTTTCTTAAGTGATAGATTTCTGTTTGTTATTTTTGGCCTCTGATGGTTTTATCAAAGTCTTATCTTTACCACAGAAGTGAAATATATGTATAAATGTGTAGTCAATTTAAATAAAGACCAAAATGAATTTCACTATATTGCTTACTGAAAGTATTATCTCTCATTCCACCTAGTTTTACAGGGCTTTATTTCAACAATGTATGATTGTTCTGTATTTTATTTTATTTTTTTACACTGAAGACAACATTTTTATAAGATGGGGATTTTATATGGAGCATAGCAAGCACACACACATATACAAAATTACACAACAAATTTCTACACCAGGTAAAGAATTACACCCTATCTATACAACAGAATCATAAAATTGTTTGTGGCCACATCATATCAATGTATAACTTTTATGCAGTATAATAAAAATTATACTGACCACGCAATCTAATGGAGTGTCTGTTAGAAAAGCCGATGATTACAAATGCATAAGGTTGTTGAACATTTCCTATATAGAAGCAGAAAGCAGCCTGGATGACTTCACCAACTGGATCATGCGCAGCATTACCTAAGACAAAGAACTATAAACCAATTTTAGTGATCTTTTAATGGCTCTTCTGTGAATGCAGAGACATGGTTGTGTCACGTGGTCTTCACTGGCTTAGATAACTCATTCTGAGTGATGTAGAACCTCATAAGTGAGAAGGGAAAGAAAAGACTCTGGGTTTTCAAACTTTCTTTACAGGAGATTTCAATACAAATGGCAACATTGCAGAAGAATAATTTTCTTTTAAGAGAAAAAAAAAACAACCTCCAGCAGAACCAGGTTCAGTATAAATCAAATGAAAGCTAGGGCTTAATTTCTACTGATGATGAGGAGATGAGCAGCATCTAGCAGAGTGGTATGGGTTCATTTGCCTCAAAACATAAGAGGAGTGTTGAGAGTTTAGTTTTTCTGGAAGCTGCATCTTTTCAAACCTTGAAGTTTGTATTTGGCTCGCTATTAAATCTGATAACCATCAAGTTGCTCTACATTTGTTTCTTCTAGGTTTATGTAAAGCTAAGAGGTGTAAATTCGCTGCAAGTCCGCCTTATGAGAAGACCCGAACTACGACTAACAAAAGCAAAAAGCAACTTTTCTGTATGAGCTGTACTATATGTTTGGGGATTTTGCATTTGCACTGTAAAGCAGATATAAGATCAATGCTAAAAAAAAAAAATAAATAAATAAATAAAAAAATAATCCTCTTTTGTTTTCTTCACAACAATATTGACATCAGTTGCACCAAAAACAGAATAGACTCAAAACTCCCTAAGCACGTAGTTACCAGCTTGTAGAGCCTTTATTTCCCACGCTAGCTCAGACCAGCACACTGCAGAATTTGGATCGCTTTGGGGGTACGGGCTTATATGGCCTGGTTTCTGAAACAAAACAGAAACGTTGAACTCAAAGTCAAACTTTTCAAAAGTCATTTAGGGGTATACTGTACCTTGCAAAAGTATTTCTGGCCTTTGATCCTTTTTGTGTTTGGTGCTTTACAACTGCAAACATCAATACACTAATGAAGGATTTTGAATGGTAGAAACACAGAAAGCAGAGCACAAGTCTGAATTGGACGGAAAAGGATATGTGATTCTCTTTGTCTTTTCACAAATAAAGTGAAAATTGATGTGTGGATTTGTGTTCAGTCCCCCTCAATCAGAACCATCTTTCCTTGCGGTGTAAGCTGCGACACGTTCGGGCGATGCTTCTACGAGAGACGGCGACTCTAGTTTGAGACTCAAGTCGCACCAACGTTACAATAATGAAAGATTTTAGACTTGAGTTAGACTTGTTCCATATAGAGGTGAGAATTGACTCGAACTCCTGACCTGAGACTGTAACTGAGTCTTAGTAACAGTTTTTATTTTATGTAATGAAGACTGGAGAGTGTAGCTCCACATGTTTAACTTTAAAAGGATGGACTTGATTATTAAGCAGTTATAGGTAGATAATTGGATGTTAGTGACTCATAATCTTTTTATGTTTCATAACTTGAACTGAATGCTGTTTTAAGTGACTGCATTGTTTAGGAAAAATAAATAGTCTCTCCGTTCAAGTACACGTCTGGCTAAAAATATCTACACAAAAACAGTATAGAGTAGGTTTTTGGAGTTTTTTTGGATGGTGTATTAAATAATTGTTTACAAATATTAGTAGTTTGAAATGTAATCATAACATGTTTGTGATATGATTTAGGCCTAGAGATAAAGATTACAGGTTTGAATTCTCAACCTAAAGCAATGCAGGGGTAGACTTGACATAGATGTGGATTTGATAAGAAATACTATTTTTTTTCTGGATACATCTTGTTTTCTTGTTCATCAGACTTGCAAAAATGACTTGCAGACATTTCTGGTTTCTACTAGCTCTGCACAAGTAGACACAACAATCTCTGCACCTTCTTCTTTGAAAAACAGCTCAGTTTGTGTTAGATAGGAAGGAGAAAGTAATATTTTGATTTTAAACACCATGTCCTTCTTTTTTGTCATTGTACAAAACTTGATAGATGGAAGTAAAAAAAGAAAGAAAAGAATGAATGTATAGTCGTAAATACACATCACATACACACATAGAGAACACCCAAAAATACATCAAATCTTACATCAATTTTATGTTTGTAGATATTATAGAAAAGTATGCAAATGATACAGCTATAAAGGGCCTATTCATATTGAACGTCAAAGTACAACTTTCACATTAAAATGCCGGTTCTTAGAAATCAACTGTATGAATTAAAGGTTTAATTACATTATCAGGATAGTCAAGCTTTATTATGTTAGCTAGACAAACTTGAATAGGTATTAAAATTCACAATCTGTACTCATTAACTATACTTCCCATCAAATATATTTTATTTCACAACTTTGAGCCTAATATTTATAGACACTGTTCGTTTTCTAAGTTTGTGTCCTTTGGAGAAGGTCGAATATGTGGCGAACCTGTGTTAAAAAGAAAATCAGAGTCGGTGTGGAAGATACAGTTCACATTGTTTTCTGTCTGGAAGTTTAGAAAGGTTTAAAGGCTTAGCGATTTTATTGGCGCAGTAAAAATGTCCTTTTAGAGCAATTATACATAGACAGATGTAGCAACAACAAAAAAAATAAATAATAAAAATCAGTGCACCTGTCCAGGACAGATCTAGATTAGATTTACCTCATGTTGAAAAGCACAGCAATATGTGCAGCTGGAACAGACAGACTACTTGATTTGTTCAACATAGGATTGTTAGTGGAGAATATGGAATAAAGAGAATATTAAATAAAAGGCGTTGCAACACTCTCATATAGTTGCACAGCAGCTACAGAATTGGCTGTAACATTACTAGGCAGCCAGTAATTTAATCTGCCAACTATTTTTTGAAGAATGTATGAACGCTTTGTTATCCTGCCCCATTAACACCAAGAACACAAGAATTAATTTACTATGTGAAATATATTTAGCAATAAGAGTGAAGATGAAAAGCATCACGTTGTCCTTTCCAGGTACTTTCGATAGGGATACAGTGTTCCCATTTCTTTCAGTGGCAGACCACAGAAACTTGATGTGAAAATATATTATTCTCTTATCATGTACTTTCTGATGTACAGGAAGAAATGCTGTCATCCCAACCAATCAACATTTAAACGTGGAAGCTACTCTAGTAACAGTTCACTGCCATTTCAGCTGAAAAACACAATGTTGAAGTTAACCTCTGATTCATAGCTTCCAGCTGCAATGTTAAATTAGTAAATGGAGTTATTAAGAAGCTACAAATCACATGCTAACTTCAGCTTTTAACCACAGAAACTAGCTAACCTTTTTAGCTGAAAGAACATGTCGGAAAGATAAGCAATCACTATTTGCGACTCTGAAAATTGATTCATTATCATTCACCGAGATTTGTAGGTAGGTTCAATTTTCAAAATCTAAATTCTTTATTAAGAACAAAACAGATCTAGGCAAATTTCAAGTTGATAAAAACAAAGAAAGGCGTATGAAGAATACAACCTGAGTATACCATGATCACCAAATGCTTTCTGGGGTTTCAAATCGATTTGACACGTAGCATTTCTGAAGTGTTATGTGTTAAATATATTCAAATATTTAATCACATGTCTTTAGGTGCTTTTTGTTCTTGCTGTTGATTGTTGATAAAATATGGTGTATGGAAGATACAGTTCACATTGTTTTCACAAAATTTGGTTTACACTTGGAGAACTTGGATATGAAATTTGATCAGCACATGACAGGGAGAATTTAGTTTATTGTTAATATTTGTGTGACAAAACAAGACATTCTTTAAGCATTAGGAAAAAGTTAGGGTACATATGATCAGAAATAAAACAAGAAAATATGCACACCAGGGATGTTTTGTGAAAGAGCAGTTCCAGGACAAGTGAACCATAAGTTTCACAAAAAGTACATTTCCTATTATTACCTGCTTTTTTCTATGAAGGTAGTGTTTAGTTGGGTAGAACTGCTTCTCAAAAATAACATTCGTGGCCAGACATTTCCCCAGCAGATATTTTCCATAAACCGGACCAGTATGATTGAAGAAACGGACAAAAAGTAGTAGCAGTCCTCAGGAAATTGTTACAATTTATTTCATTGTTCTTCTTTTGTGAATTGTCGAAGCAGCATCGCTTTCAGCCGCTAGCGCTTTAGGCGATTTTCTAATGTTTTCTAACAAACCTCGGAGGTATCAGAGTAAAAAGGGATGAATCATAATCGTCTGTAGGAAGATGTATGGTTGCCTGAAGTAAACATTAACCAGAGGACAGACTGAACTTGTTTGATGACACTTGTACACTTGTAATAGGAAAGCAACAAGAAAAATGTTTTAGACATCCCTCAAAGTCAAAAAACTAAACAAATGAGGAATAAGCAAAAATATTTAGGATATTTTTCTTCTATAAGCTGTGACATACCAGTGCCTTCTAACTCTGAACGGATCATTGTTCCAAAAGCAAAATGCCAGGTTTGCAGGCTTTTTGTTAAGAGTTTCTTTGTTCTCTATTGAGATAAAGTGAGGCAAAACAATGGTAATGGAAAGTCTCCATAGTGCCCGTAATGTTAAATTTATAAAAGAGACAAACATTTTAAAAATGACATCTTGTTTTAAATACAGGCCTTTAAAGTATGTTGGGTCCAGGGGTTCTTGTGTACTTGGCTTTTCTGACACACTTTTATCTCAAAAAGAGCCTGGCATTTCACTGCCTCGCATCGGACATCAGCAACCAGAACAGGCCCGCAGAACTCCTTTAAATCTATTCTCTGAGATGAAGACTCTTTCAAGTCCATTTCCATTCCAGCGACAGCAGAAGGCGGCCCGACTCACTGCGCAGCACTCTGAAACTACTGACACAACACTTGCATTTTCATCGCGGTAGCCTCCCCGCCTCTCCCTGCTCGACCATCTGACTGACTGACAGATGAGGTATTCCGCAGGTATTCAATAATTTAGCCCCTGTTGCACAACCGCCAGCCCACAACCGCCGGGGTAGTTTTAAGCTCACAGCACATTTCTCAGTGAAGATGGGCTCTGCTCCAAATGCTTTTTATCTTCATCAGTGGCTCGGGTGGTCTCTATATTAACTGTTGTGACCTGCAATCTGTCTTTGTTCAAGATCTTGCAACTCTTTACGCGTTTTAGCCAGGTTTGGTGAGGATGTATTTTCACAAGACCGCAATTCAAATAGATAATATTTACAGTGCCTTGTAAAAGTATCCGTACCCGTTGAACTTCTCACATATTTCACTCTAAAACCGGCTCCTTTTCGAGCAAATTGTGTAAAATTGCATATCTGTTGGCATGACTATTTGTCTTATTTTTTTTGTTTTTTCTGCTTTTACTTTTTATTGGCTGATCAAAATAACTAAATGAGATAATAATAACCCCCCCCCCCCACACACACACACACACAAAATTTCAATGTAACAGCTGGGATTTTATGTGATGGAGCAAGATAGCAAGTCATGATTGTGAAGTTTGAAAAACAATGTGCTTTTAATGAAATTCTTTGCTAATAAAAAGCGTGGCCTTCATGTACATTCATCCCCTTTACCTCTAAATGAAATCCACTTCCACTAAATCCACTAAATGAACTTCTGAAGGCAATCTGAACTCCCTTCAGAAGTTACTTAATTTGTACATTTTTAGTTGTGTGTAATTTAATCCCAGGTGCGCTATAAAGACCTTAGTAGTTTGCTAGATAACTACAAACAGACTACAGAAAACCAAAGACCACAGCAGACATGTTATGGAAACCGTTGAAAGTTTTATGAAGGGTTCGGTCCTTAATATTCAAGCTTCAATTTTCTTTGAGTTGTTAAAGCTTAGAGCATCTCATAGAAAACTGTCAAAGAACGGTTTTCTATGAAACTTCAAACCTACTAAAATAACTTTCAAGGAGAGCATCGGAGAAGCTACCAAGTTTACTCTGGATGAGCTGCAGAGACCCACAGCTCAGGTTGGTTAATCTGCCAATAATTAAACCTTATCCAGCTCCTGTAATTAACTTTTTACTTTTCATTAACATAGAAAGTAATCCTACATCAGTTCTTCTGTTTCTTTTTGTTCGGCAGCCACTCGCACTGAGCCAGAATCTGCTGGAGGGCTCTTCCTGTTAGAGGGGAGTTTTACGTTTCCACTGTCACTACTTCCATGTTCATCCACCTTGCTAGCTAACGATCTCACATTTCTCACGATGGAAGAGATGGTTTGAACTTTCTCCTTTTCTCTCTCCTTTTTGCTCCTGCTCAAAATCCACAGTGCCTAATTTTCAACCCCTTTGGGATTTGTGGCTTGAAGTTGTGGCATCATTTCAGCTTTTGCAATGTTAATCAGCTGCTCCTGTTGTAAACCACCTTGTTTCTATGGTTACATTACAACAAATGAGCAAAGTATAAAAAGTGTTAGCAAGAATCCATCCAGCTGCACATCCAAAACCAGAGAGAACCATTGTGTAAAAAAAAAAATAAAAAAAATAAAAATAAAAAATATATATATATATCCTTTTTTTCCCACCAGAAACACAGGAACACAAGTTTAGGAAAAAAATAAAAATATGAATGAAAATAATAGAGATACTCCAACATGCTGCCACGTTGTAGCTGAAACTTCAGTGAAAGTATTTTATCATAGGATAAAATTACAAATGCATACCACATCTTTCAGATTTCTATTTTAAAAGTAATTTTTAGACCAGGTATTATTTTACTTCAACTTCACAACTATGCTCTACTTTTGGGTCTGTCTAACAATAAAACAAACTGGAATTTGTGGCTATATTGAGATATAAATATTAGAAAATGTAACAGATGTAATCATATTTGCAAAGCAATTTTTCTTTTTGTACGGTAGTAATTGTGAATGAATCCTACAAAGAGAAAACTATCAGCCCAGCAGTGGAAGTCGCTGCTTAATTCTTTTGCATGGCTCTGAAAACAGAAACCTGGAAGTGCACTCTGCACTCTGGCTTAAATTATCTGAACTCTCTGAGCTGAAACAGAGCCTTAGTGTTCATCCTTGGAGACCTTCAGCTTGGCCTTCCCTGCACAAATGACACAGAGCACATTTTCCTCATAACAAGTTACCACAAACCCTTTAAGCAACGACATAGCCACTGGCAGGATATTCATTTTTATGTTCAGTCCATTCCAGCTGGATAACAGCAGCCATCTGAGAAGCCTTTTGACACTTGCTGTGTCTTTCCTTACATCAAAAGAAAACAAAACAAAACAAAAAAAAACAACACAGCTTTGCTTGCTCTTGCTAGAAAAAACACACATCTAAGAAAAGGTTCAACAGTTATCATTTTTGCTTTCTCCTGCCGTAAGAAATGCCACAGAAAAATCGTGACTGTAGATGTTTGATCTACCAGCTAAAAGCTGTTTATATCAAAGTAATGAGCCTGAGGAGAGTGGCAATTAGGAGATCCCTTCCATATCCCTGTCTATTCAGGGAAACTCAAACTGAGAGGTTATTGGGTAGACTATTAAAATGCTTGAGTGGGAGAAATTTAATTGGTTTGGGTAAAGCTTTGCTGTTGACTCGGGACGAGCTGCTGCTTCAGTGTAGGCCTGCAGTAGTTAGAACATCCTTCTGTACAGGTTATCATATTATTTGTTTATCTCCAGCGCTTGAAAGGTTAGCTCGTCCTCCACGTCTATAATTACCACATCGCACGGGAACAGAACACGGTTTCAGGTTATTTTTGTCAAAGAGAGGATTTCACTCCTCTACCCAATAATGAGCTGTTGAGCGTCGCGACATCTGATAATCTGCTTAAATCAAAACGTGGAAATATGTACCGCGTTGAGAGCGGCGTGTGGCAATCAGCGCTTTCCATCCTGTACAAGCTCATCAGCGGTGACCTGTCTGAGAGTGATTTATCGTCTGTATTAATATCCTCTTTGTTTGTTATTGCCAGCTGTGCTATCTGATCGGTTCAGGTTTCAGTAAGAGATGTTTGATAATGACGTAAAATGAAAATTCAATGCTGAGCTGGTGTGTTCTTCTCAAATCCATAATATTAAATCTGTAGCTTTGCGTCCCAGTGGGTGTGGATTATTGGATTTGTAATAGCAGATGTGTTTGTTACTGTCTCTGCCTGTGAATTGATGCCGGCGCTCAGCAGGAAGGTTCGCCATAGAGTAAGTGTTCGACTGCAGCCGGCTGTGGTTTGGAGATTGTTGCCAAAATGTAAATGTATACACTGTAAGGATGTCGTTTAGACTCCGTAGAAGGCAGAGCAGCTTTATCAAAGTCCTTTTGTGTTTGGACTTGTTTTTCTTTCCATTTGGGAGAGATTTCCATGAAAAAGCCCCAGCTATTGTGACCTGAAGCTTTGAGGAATTGTGCATGAAGTGAATCCCAGGAGCTTACTCATTTGTACCTTCTTTCCCCATTATAAAGGTGGAATCTGCATTGCCCAGTCTTTGAAAATCCCCCACAACCCCAAGATGGAAGATTACGACAAAATCATCCAACAATTGCTGGAAACCCACAACGCACGGGCAATCATCATCTTCGCCAGTGAAGAAGACATACGGTGAGGAGCGCAGCGGCACAATCTGGAGTCATACGTGTTTCTTGTGGCGTGCCGCTGACTCGCCACGTTGGGGTGTTTTAATCTCAGAGCAGCAGGTTCTAAAAAAAAAAGAAAGAAAAGAAAAAAAGGCTAGAAGTGCAGTTTTAACAAGAGCACACTCTGCGTCTGGCTGCACAAACATACCTGCAACAAGACAAACATGGCTCAGAGGGGAAGCAGGGAAATTGGGTCGGAACAAAGCAGAGGAGATATTGTTTCATTTACAATAGCCCCCGAGTAATGTTTATGCGGTGAAGCTCAGAATCAAACCTTTAACACATGTAAATTCAGAATAAAGAATCCAGAGGTGAAGTGCGAATGATAAGAAAATAAGCGCGACATATGCTGCGTTATTTAAATGTTACCATCTCCGCTTTCCCCAGAGCACATACTGCAAAATAAGAACAGTAATAACCTTCTTTTGGCTTGTGCTCTAATGAGAAAAAAGCTCATCAGAGGCCTTTTATGTCCAAAGAGCTGCTTAAGGCTAGCCGTGTGCCTCAGTTTGATAAACACGGGATTGCACACCTTTCTTTCTCTCCTTCTCTCTCCCTCTTTTTCTCTGCTAATAACCATACGGATGTTCTTGCAGAGGAGTTCTCAATGCCACCAAGAGGGCCAACCAGGTGGGCCATTTCCTGTGGATTGGATCTGACAGCTGGGGGTCCAAGAGCAGCCCGATCCACCAGCTGGAGGACGTAGCAGTGGGAGCAGTCACAATTCTGCCCAAACGCTCCTCCATTGAAGGTATCTGCATCGTGAACGCCACAGGCTGCCGTCTATGATTTTTAAGTCTATGCCTTTCAAATATTTCATCTGGGTTATATCTGCGATCCAAAGATATACAAAATAGACATAGTATGATGTATTATACATATAAAACTTGATATTTACATATACTGTGTAAGAAGACATTTATTTTTCTCACTGTCTGACATTAAGTTAGAATTATTATTATTATTTTTTTTTAAGAAAATCAGAGTGAGCAACATATTTATGGTGCATACATGTTTTTATATGCTGCATAATCCAGTACATGTTGTGAGTGGTTGTGTTTTACCACTCACACCACATTAAGTGGAGATGCGCTTATAGAACAGATTTCTTTAACTTATTTCCTTTGAAGAATTAAAGAAAACTCAGCTGATTTCCTTCTAAAAAAATGGCTTTGTTTTCTCTTTTGAGGGTTTTGGGCTCCTCCTTGAGGTAATGGCACCCTGGGTTGTTTGATCTTATTACCCATATCTGAAATCACCACAACTAGTCCACCAGAGCTAGTTGCCTTTACTTGCACCTCTAACCTACAACTTTGGTCATACTGGCATTCAAAAGTCTCTTTGACCCTTTTTCTTACAAAAAATGTAAGGGTTCAGTTAAAACGAAGTAATTTTCAATGTGTTTGATGTGTTCTTTCAATGTTTCTGTTTCTGGTTGTTTTATATAGAAGTGTGGCAAATTTAATTTTAAAAAAATGGTGCTTGTTCATATTTTCTTTCATGCTCCAATGTTTTCTTTTCCTATGCATTTCCCTTACTGCTGCAAAACACACCGGATCTATCCAAGTGTTTTAAGGTTTACATAGCAGATCCACTTTGAAAAACCTATTTAACAAACACTTAGACTTATTCGACTTATTTCAAGTTGATAAAACTCAAAGACTCAATTGCTTTTTGCTTGTTTGAAAGAAAGTTGTTTAGAGTTCTGTTTCTGTCCTTTTGATAATATTATCCAAATATCACTTTTACCTTCCAGCGGTAGTGTTAAAAGACCTAACACTAATTTAAAGATTGTGTGAAGACATTGTTAACAGCTCCAAACAAAGACACGGATAATATTCAAAATCAGTCGAGGCTAATTTGTGTGCGTCACTCTTATTAGCAGCCACAGTAAACAGCCATCTTTTCTCAGTAATAACACACTGATCCGTACAGCTGTGAAAACAATACATTTTTGATAGTTTAAGCTGATTGTGGGGACTAAAAAAACATTCTAGGTTAACACATTTTTTCGCTGACCTCCACACATTCTGCTGCATGTAATAATGCTTAAGTAGGCAATTTGTAAAAAAAAATATATATATATATCCCAATAACTCTCGACAGTCCTCAGAGAAAAATTATAACCTTGATGGGTTTGAAGTGATAAGACTAAAAACCACTTTGGGATAAGAGGAGCTCTCCTTTTTATATTTAACCATAAAACCAGATGATGTAAATGGCTTAGTGTGAGGGACTGATTTTACTTTCTTAAAAAGCAACATTGGTGATGGAATTAGACTGTCAAAACAGGTGCATAATAATAGTCTATAAAAGCTTTCATTTCTATATTTAACAGGTTTTTTTTTGTTGTTTTTTGTGGGCTAAATTTCTACCCGCATGCAAAATGAAGCAAATGACGATATTGAAGATCTGCATTTTCAGGGATTATGCAAAATTCAAAGCTTAAATGGAACATTCCCGGCCTGCTCTATCTATTTTAAGCTCCGATCTGTGTCACTGTCCGTACAGACGCTCGTAATCATAAAAGGAAGCCTAATTTTTATGAAGCATTTGGTCATTAGGAGACGTCTAGCCAAATGCAAAATGAGAAAATGTTCACTGTGTAGGCAAGGAAGACATTAGTTATCCACCATGCATCATTGATGGACTGTTGAAATTAACATCAGCAGAATCATTTGGCTTCAGTGAGCCAATTCCACCTTTTCCACCAGCTGGTTTGACTGGATAGGAGTGAAATTCAGATGACTTTTTACTCTGAAAATTGTCGATTGTGCAGTTAAAGAATAAAAAACAACAGCAACACAAAAACACATTGTAGCACATTTAGCCGTGAGGTTTGTGGAATATTTTTGCTGAACTACGTCGGGAGTAATTTCACACAAAAAAATGTCTAAGAGAATTTTACAAAGTAGGAAAACCTGTTTGGCACCTTCAAGCTTCAGGCAACAGGCTGAGGCATTACTTGGAAAGTCTGCGTTATTTATAATGCATCCTGTTTCTTAATTAATGTAATTTCCTAGATGAAAGTTGTGATTAAAGTTCTATGGGGCTTCAGAGGAAAAGGATCCGCCATGGTCAAAATTTGATGAGGAAGTGCTTGCAAGGGTTTTTTCCAACACCTAGCGGCGAGCTGTGCACCCCTGCTACCACCACGGCTTTTACTTCATTTCCTGCAGGTCAGAATTGGCTGATAATTGGTCCGGAACTGAGCTTTTCTCCTCTTTCCTCTATCCCAGGATTTGATGAATACTTTACGGGCCTCACCCTGGAGAACAATCGCAGGAATGTGTGGTTTGCGGAGTTTTGGGAGGAAAACTTTGACTGCCGGCTTCTCAGCGCTTCCAAAAGAGAGGACAGCAGCCGCAAGTGCACAGGTACATGTGTTTAATGCCATGGAGCAATTAGGGAAATGAATCTGTGTTGGCGTAAAGATTACGAGAAAACTCGACATTAGAAACCACAGACACTGGGGGCTGTTGTGGTTTGATTTTGATCATCTTGTCTAAGACCAGGTGTTGATACCCTGTGGGTGCCGGACAGTCAAGTTGTATGATTAGAATAATTAATGCTCTACATCTATTTGTCACACTGCTGTAGCAGACCATCTGCTCCTGGGTTTCATGTTTCTCTGTTCCCTCTTAACCTTGACATCTCAGCACACACAGAGCCAGAGTATATTTTATTTAAAGCTGAAATTACAGGAGAATCTTCACAAATCCGAATAAATTCCCTTCACAAAACCTGCTCCTGCAGTGTCTTTGTGTTTTATTAATGATAGTGTTGTTTCCAGTGGTGATGCATTCTCATGTTACCTAAACTGCGCCTGCCAACGGTGTGACAGGCATTTCACTGCATGAATTATCTGCGTGGATGACGGCCGGCAATGTGGGATGCTGTATTAATCTTCCCTCCATACCTGATGACGGCAATAGCGCCTTGACACAAATTACAGTTTGCTGAGGGATTTTGTTTCCTTTAAAATCTCTTGTATGGTGTCTTTCATCATGTGTCAAAGACAATAGATGCGTTTCCACTTGCTGAACTCCGAGAGGCCTTCTTGCAAAATGACAGTGAAACGCTTTCCATTTTTTTTTCCATAGATCCCGTTGAACGCAGATGCACAAATGCAGAAATATGTAAAATATACTTTTTTTAACCCGCACCCAAGCTGAAATGCATGCCTTTTAAAAAACCAGAACCTCATCAAAAAGTTGACATATTTAACAGATTAATAAAAAAAAATACAACTTTTTTTTTTATTAGATACAGTTTGATACATGTTGTTTTCTAATATTAATTTAAAAGAATTTGTACGTGTTATTGGAGTCATACTGACCATTCAAAGTACTTGAATGGTCAGTACTTTATAGCTACATTCACACATTGATGTGCAGATTGGTAAATCAGCTTCTGGTTATAAGAAAACCACTCTTCTCACCGAGCCGCAGTTTGCCACTAACGGAAACCTGAAGTAACTTAGAAAATTTCAACATTACATATTGGCCAACTAAAAAGTATGCCGAGGTACTGTACAGCACGCTCTCAATTCTTGGCTGGGGCTCCTTTTGTGATCAGGCTTTGGCTCGGGTTGCTTTAAGAATTGTCTTTCAGCTGATCTGTTTTGTTGGGCCCGGTGTCCTTCATCTTCTTCTTGACAACCTCCTGTCGACAACAGCATCTTCAGAAAGTTTGTCAGAAGGGGAACGTATGAAGTACTCATAGATGTCTTTTAACTTTTGACTTGGGGAAAAATATAGTGGGCCAAAAGCAGCAAATGACATGACTCTCCAAATCCCCACTTGCTGTTAAAACTTTCCAATGGACCTCAATCAAAAGGGATACAGATCATCTCTACTCTAGGACCTTGATTTCCAAATCAGATTTTAAAAGAAATTACTGTAATCTGAAAACAGGACTTTGGTTTACTGCACAACAGCCCCATGCTTTTTAGCCCATGAAGGATATTCCTCTGAAAGCAATATTTGTAGCCCATATCCTAAGGTTCTTAATGTACTGCCTCTTTATTTAGTCCATGCTTTATGAGTCTCCAAGTAAACTCTTGAAGGAGGTTTGCTGCACAACCGACTCAAAGGCTACACTTGTTCTTGTTGCTTGTGTGTCTTTTTCCTTCCACTTAACTTTCTATGCAATTCTTACTAAGATTTTTTTATTTTTTTTTATCAATTACCTTGTGTGGCTTACCTTTCTTCTGGAAGGTACGGATGGCTTTCTGCTAGACAATTATAGTCAAAACTCTTCTTCCTGACCATATAATATTTTTCATTGTCCAAGGAACTGAATTTTGAGTAAAGTCTGAGTTTAATCTCTGTAATCTGTGTGATTCAGTTTTTATATTTGAATCAAGGAAATAAATCAACTTCCTTAGCATTTTCTCATTTATTGAAAGAAACCAGTGATCCAGAATATGAAAACTCTACCAAGAGGGATTTTCATTCGAGGACTGTTCACTGAACTCCTTATGTGAAGCTTAAAAAAATCAAAAAGGTTATGTGTGGGCTGAGATGTATGTTAAGATCTGAAAAATGGACTGAAATGTCAGCGCAGATTGCTTTCAAGCTCATTTCTTTTCAAAAACGTCTCCCACATTACTCTGTTTTTCTTATTAACATGATTACCGAGCTCCTGCGGACAGCTACCACTGAGAAAATAATCTTTTTTATATTCTGTTTTCTTGATGATGCATTCTTTTGGTAAGTGGGAGCTTGAAAATCATAATTACAATGATGATAATAACGATCACCATAAAATGTAATGGGGGTATTTTTGTTACTATAATTTTTATGCACCAGATCTTACCCACTAGAAAGTTCAACTTGCAACAAAAACAAGAGGCGAGGTTGTGCATTAGGTATTCAAAAAGTGTTCCAGCAGAATAAGGCAAAACCTTTACAGCAGGCCATAGTGAAAGGGCAGCGTGCGGCCAGGAGGATATAAAGGAGCAGGGAACTAGTGTAGCAGAGTCTGTAACTAAAGTTCATGGTGATCTTCATCTCCTTTCAGATGGGACAAATGAGCTTCATTGTTGCCTGCCTATTACTTTGAAGCACACCCCAGTAATTCAGTCTGACTCTGCTGAATTTTTTCACAAACACTTTTTTCCCCTCACAGCTCTGCTTTAGAGCTGATATATCCCACCGGGGAATTAAATACATCTTCTTATTTCCTATAACACATTGTCCCCTTTAGCTGTAATTCCCTCAGAATCTAAACTGAACAAACTGCAGCAAATAGTTAATGAGGAGCTGGATGAAAACAGAAGCTGTCAGAGCTGATAGAATGTAAAGTTTAACAGCTTCTCGATGCATTCGGCTAAAAGCCGCCGTTTTCTTCCCACAGGCCAGGAGCGGATTGGGATCGACTCCAAGTATGAGCAGGAAGGGAAGGTGCAGTTTGTGATTGACGCTGTGTATGCTATGGCCCACGCGCTGCACAACATGCACAGAGACTTATGTCCCAATCATCCTGGCGTCTGTCCACAAATGGAGTCCACAGATGGGAAGATGCTGCTCAAGTACATACGCAACGCCAGCTTCAACGGTGAGTGACAAATTGTAAAAGTTTACTCATCAGATGTTCATAGACTGTGTGGAAGAACAAAAATCATTTACTTTTGCTTAAATGATTTAGGTTTTGATGACATTTAAACTGCATGTCCACCATAATAACCAAGTTAAAATAAAAAATTTAGCTACTCAGCTTTTAATATGATCATTGTAATTGAACTTCAGTCTTAAGAAACTTAAACATATTATCCATCAACAAACTCCAATGTGATGGACCAAATCAAAGTAGTACATAATTGTGAGATAGGGAACAGAATAGATTGTTTTTCTTATTATAATGTAAAAAATATGTGGTGTTTAGTGGCATATGACTAAATAAAATCAGTGTTTACCAGTTACTGTTAGAGTACATCCAAACAAAAAGCATCATGAAGACCAAGGAAAACATCAGGCAAGTTAAGAATAAAACCGTGGACAAGTTTGAATCAGGACTTGGTAGAAAACAATATTTGAAGTTTTTAACATCTCAAAGAGCACTGTTCCATCTGTCACCAGAAAATGGAAAAAAAATGAATGGCCCAAACCTATAAAGACATGTCTGTTGTCCATCTACCTAAGTTGGCAGGCCAGGCAAGAAGAACATTTGTCAGACTCAGGAGCTGCAGAGATCCGCAGATCAAGGAGTAGAATCACTTGATCACATCTCAGTTATACACTCTACAAATATGGCCTTCATGAAAGGGTGGCAAGATGGCTAACAATGCACATCACCATGGAGGAAACATTGTGGTGGTAACATAATTTTTTAAAAGTTGGTCAAAGGAAAGTGCATGGGAGACAACATGTTAGAGACTGTGGCAGAGTGAGATTCCACTTCCAGGAGAATAATGACTCCTAAACATACAGCCTAAGTCATAATGAAATGGTTTTGATCAAGCCATTTATTAAAATAATATAGTCAAAGTCCAGATTTAAATCCCCTTGATGTTCACAAATGTCCGAGTAAAAAAATTGTGTGTAGATATGGAAATCTTTGCCAAAAGCTGCAGTTGCAGCAAAATGTGGTTTTAAAAAAGTATTGAGTCAAGAGGACTGAATACACATGTACTCCACACAATCACTTGGTAGCTATTTTAGTCAATGGAAATTATGGTTGTAATGTGGAAAGAGGTTAAAATGTTTGATGGAAATAATAAGAGACGGTATTTCTAAAAATGGTAATATACTGTTTCAGCTACCATTATATCCTGCTCACTTGGCTCATTGCTACATCATCATTCATTTCAGGAGAAACAAAAAAGACAAAAGAATGCACATAAGGCCCAGAGCAGTGTGAGATGATAAAAACCAGGAAATAAAATAAAACATCTGTCACGTTTTATGTTCAATATGCCATAAAAACCAGTCAAGGCAAAGCAAAAAGAACACTTGCAGACAATAGTTTTTGACATGTTGGTCAAAAAAACAACGCTTTTATACAAGCAGGACTAAATAGCCACAAAGATTGGATGAACATAAAAAAATGGAAAATCCCAACCCAAAAGAAATCATAGCAGTAATAAAAAAACAAAAAACAAAAACAGAAGCAGTGACTTCATGAGTATCTGAAACATTCACAGAGGAGAACAGGAGAACATGGACAACATTCACACATAGTAAACATGAGGAACAGGTGTCCTGATAACAAATTCAGGACAGATGCGACTCAGAGAACGGAAAGCAAAACAGACAAGGAAACAGATGCTACGCACAAAAAGAAAAAAAAAAAAAACTTGATACAAACAGATAAGCAACCAAAAATAGCATTATTCACAGTCAGCAGGACAATAAAGTTCTAGAAAACAAAAGAACCGTGACAGCACCCCCTCTAAGGGACGGCTCCCAGATGTCCGGAAAGAGAAAAATGGGTCCAGCCAAAAGTGGATGAAATGAGGTTAATGGAATAAAGAGCCCAACTGGAAACAACGGTAAAGAAAAGATAAGCAGTTCAGGGAAGCAGCCCTGCGGCACTCCAGATAAGCAAAGCAGTTCAAAATTCCCTCAGCAACAGGGACATGAGCAGGAGTCAGAATATGAAGATGAATGGCAATGATGAAGATGCACACATAATTTTATGTAAAAGGCAAAACAACTGTAGAGCCGAGGACAGAAAACAAATCTGGCAGAGTTGGATCCCGTTGGATCCATTCAGCATTGGGCAAAAAGGTCTGCAGACTCTGGGTCAGGAACCTGAGATGGAGCAGCATTTACAGAACCAACTGGACTTAACAAAGGCATGGCTGCATAACCCTTTATGAATGAAAGTTTTCTGGGAGACAAGATCAGGTCACCTGTGGTAGAGATATGCAAAACGCCTTTAAATAAATCAATCAATCAATCAAATTTTATTTGTATAGCACATTTCAGCAGCAAGGCATTTCAAAGTGCTTTACATAATTAAAATAAAAACAGCATGTGACACTGAATAAACAGTGAGAAAGAGAAAAAGATTTTGAAAGAAAAAAAGATTAAAAAAGATAGAAACATTAAAACCCGCGCCCCTTTTAGGACTTCAGTTAAATGTTGTTTAACTGGGACTCTAACCCTCTGGGACTTTAGTCAAAAACACCGTTTGACTTAGACTCCAATCTCTAGGTTTTACGGACTTTAGTCAAAACGCCGTAACAGTAAAGATTGTGTTCATTATAAATTACCTAATGGCAAACTTATTGCCACCCACAACAATCTCTAATAAATAAATAATAGTATTTTCAACTTATAGATGGCTTTTTTTGAGTTCATCTTAACGTGTTGGTTTATGACATTTGTCCATAATTACAAACACAGCTGAATGAGAACGTTCCACAATCCTCCCTCACCCAGGGGGATTATGAGGGTTGTTAAAAAAATCCCACTGCTGTAATTAGTAGCATCTTGGGGTCTCCATAATCATCTTCAGACATTATCTACATGCCAAATGCATTTTTGGAGGACCCCCTGAGAAAATATCTTGGAGTTTGGGAAACATTATTGGGATTTACATGGAAATGTGATTTATTGTCAAATTAGACTACGACTGCTAACGCAAACGGAAACCATTAACATTGTTATGCATTCATAGCAGAGAATCTGAGAAAGCTCGTTTGAGTAATTTGCCACACGAACTCTATGAAATATAAGGACACCTTAAGTTTAAACAAACATTTGTGGTTCTCTGCCAGAAAACTGAAAATGGGTCTTCTTACTGCATGGCAACGATCCAAGATCTGCGGTAAAGTCGAGACAAAAATGGTTCAAAGAGCAGAAAATAAATCCTCTGTCATGGCCGCGACTGTCACCAGCACAAACTCCTATAGAAAGCCTAAGGGGTTTGCTGAAGAGAAGAGATCATATGAGTGTCATAGACTTTGGACAAGAAAGACTGTGAACAGAGAAATGGTCAGAGATCTTTCTCTCTGTATGCTTCAACTACAGAAAATGTTACAAGAAAAAATGAAGTGCTGACCTACTGGCAAAGGAGAAAAGTAGCAACGGCAGTGGTGTAGATAAGTGTGACTTTGGTCTTTTCGTAAAAAAAAAAAAAAAAAGAAAAAAAAAGTATTTTCATTACTTAATGTAGGATCTTTTTCCCCCCTCACCATCCATACTTTTAAGATGTATAAGTTAAAAAAAAGAAGTTATTACACCTCACCATTATGTTCTACTTTGAGTTGATCTGTTACAGACAATTCTCTCAGCACATTTTGGCTACTTGTTAACTTTGGAAGCGGACTGCCACAACATTTAAATAAATCAGAGGAGCGGAAAGAAAGGAATTTAAGATGTTACAGGAAATGGCGAACAGTGCAGCAATGACCTATATGCTGTAAAACGTATTAGCGGGCCAGTGGTTTTGTTATCAGTGCATTCTCTTCAAAAGTTCGGTTAATTAGTGCTGTTCTTCTCCACAGGAGAAGTATGTAAATAACTTTTTCTTGAAGACTTTAAAAGTCTTGGTGGTCGAGGATTTGTGCTCAGCATCAAGTAGGATCAACATCATGTTGGGCTTTGACTGTTTCCCTGATGCTTCAGAATGAATTGGGGATGAAAATGAGACATTAACTTGTATAATCTTGCTTCACAACATGAAAGTAGTCACATAAAAAGATTTTAATTTCAAACACTTTTCAGCGCAATATTATTCTACTCCAGTAAAGGATGTTATTTCTTTCACATTTGGGTTTGCAATAGGTGTGGAGGGCACACAGCTTGAAGGCTGAGGCATTTGCTGCTGGGTTTTTCAGGACAGCATTGACCTGGTGACCTGATGTGGTGTTGGTGAGGTGCAGTGTAGAAAGCTGAGCCAAACTTTTAAACATGCTTGGCTCAACGACTTGACCTGAAAACCTGCGTTAGGCTCAGACTGATAACTTTCTATTAACTGTTCGAACTGTGAGCCGCTGACCGCTGCAGATTGGCACCAGCACCCCTGGTGACCCCACCAGGGATAATGGATGGCAATGGATGGATGCTAGACACAAACATACAACAAAACACAAATTAATGTTGGGAAAAGGAAAGGAACAAAAAAAAACAAACAAGTTAATAGTAGAAAACCTAAAAAAAACGCAACATGATATACAGTCTCATGAGTACAAGACACAATTTAACTTTACATTCACTTTCATTTAAACGTCAAAGTAACATTTTTAGACATTTTGAGCAAAATGTATGTTGGCTGCGCCTTTAGCTACATTATTTAGCCTTGTACAGACAGCATAAGATAGCTCATAATGACAGCTGCTTTAAAATGCAGAAGTGAATAGAGAAGAGGAACCATCAGGGAGATACGTTTAAAACAAAGGGAACCTTTGTCACTACAAATTTTCCGCTATGTATGTCTGACAGTGATCATTGGGTCCTTTGAAGTACTCCGGGTTTTTAGAGAGCTTTCTAAAGACAATTCTGCTGTTTATTAAATTATACATCACTGTAATCTTTTCAGAACATCTCAACTTAAAGAGGTGAACCCAGTTCTCTGTCGTCTTTATCAAAATTAACTCTCCGCTGTTTAAAATGTAGGATTTGGTCGGCTATGTGCCAGATATGTATGCTTCAGTACATATTTTCTTCCTTTTGGGGCTAATATCACTGAATATTTTTAACCTGGCGTTAAAAGTCAACACACATCCAATGACTAAAGAGGGGGAATTAGAAAATTTGACTGCTTGCCTAGAGAAATTAACAAAATGCTGATATTTTGGTTACAAATGAATAAAACCGTCTTTTTAATGTGTTTTTGTCATAGTTGGATGCTGTCTGTTGCTTAACGCAGAACCTGTTGGCAGAAGAGAATGAGTCATACTGTTTATCCTGATCCTCTAATTTTTCTGTATCTCCATTAATAATTCAAACGGCATAACTTAAGAAATTTGAGAGGCATGGTAATCGGGCTAAGTTTCCATTGTATGTCATTTTTTCCCCCATCAGAATTAAACAGTTGGAGGAGGTTTTGTTCAGTTCATATATTAATCCCGCAGTTATCCCTTTCAGTCTGAACTAAAACTGTGCGGGGGCAATCTTAGAGATGAATCAAAGCACTCTTATGAAAATCGAATGATTGCACACAGTGGAGAACTGTCTTGAAACTGTAATACAACAAAGCAATCTGCTTATTGATTTGAAGCCACATTTTTAGGTGGGAATTTTCAGTCTGGCTAACAAGTGTCTGTTTTTTTTAGTAATTACCAGACTCTCATAAAATCTGAAAGAGAGAAGAAAATTAGGAACACAATGAATAAATGTTGTTTTAAAATATGTATCTTTTTTTTTTTTTTGTAATGAGAAACTAAATTTATTTAATAATTATGACTATGTGTTTTAACTCAACAGGATGTTTTGTTGTAGAGAAATCCAGCATGTGGTGAATGCAAAAAGACAAGATTGCTGTTTCTTTGGACTCTAATGGGGGAGGTCGTCTGTTTTATTGTTGGATAACAGTGACAACCGTTTTTAGCCAGTGATGCTTACCCAACAATAAAAAAAAACAAATGACTTTAAAAGAACTGAGAACATCATCACAAACATGTTCCTCTATTATGCCATTCTAAGAAGTGTTTGAGTGAGAAGTAGTTTGCTTGATAAGCTGAGCACACACGCAGGTCCACCAGGTTTGCTAATGAAAAATAGCAGAAATGTGGTTCTTGCTTCAACGCCAACTTCCAAGCTGTATAGTATTGCGGTCACCCCACCTTTTTTGTGCTTAGTATGTGCTTTTTTTTTTTTTTTTTCATTTGAAATAAAACATAACATTTTTAAGTTTAAGCATAAGCTGGTCATCTACAGATAATATGTAACATGCTATGTTAAGCCAACTTTCAGTAAATGTGCCTCACAATAAGAAAGTTCCAGGTTTGAATCTTGGTGGTGGAGGGTTTTCATGTTCTTCCTGTTCCTGCTGGCATGTCAGTAGGACAGAAGATATGTGTGTTCAATTGAATTTTTCTATAATAGTAATGTGATGGATTGGCAACTGGTGGAATAGGCTACAGCCTTCAAACAACCCCGTACCAGAGAAATTGGTTTGGTTAAGCTATTACTGATTTTTTATATTTTTTTTCCCCCAATGGATCTTATTCAAAATGCTGGAAGTAATTTCCCAACCCTGCAGCAGTCCATATATACATATAGGCAGTGTGGGTCCTTTTCTTTAGATTTCACAATACTGCACTGCTACTTTTCCGCAGTGACCATGAAACAGTGAAACACTGGCTCTTCAGGGGGCTGTTTGAGGTTTTACAGGCCACTCTGTTTTTCTCCTACACACTTGGAAGATGAGGGTACAGGAGGGGTTTGTTTGCAATCTGCAACTTGGCTGCTGCCGAGTATTTCTAAATTCTGTTGCTTTTACATAAATCTGAGAGTTTTAGTTTGTTGCAGAGATTACTCATACACCATGGAAAATAAAAGCACAGGTTGGCATTAAATACATATTAGTGTTAATAATCACAAAACTGCCTCCTGCAATGTAACTATGTTCTTATGATTTGAGAAAGATCCACATACAAGTTGATTGTGTACTTTTTTTTTTTATTCCTCATCAGGTTTTGCTAACACAGTAGTTAAAGTAGAAAACTATCAAATGTCAAACTGTTTCCTGTCATCCCATGTATTTAGGTTACCTAAAAACATTTTAAGTGGCTCTACACATGAAGAAACAAAAAGATTTTGCAGAACACCACATCCTGTGACGTCTGCTTTAAGTGCCGTTGTCACTTTTATTAGTGAAACATTTGCAAATAAGGTGCCAGAATGAAACATTTTGAGTTTTACTTTCTTGTGGATTGCTGTAATCTTTGATAGATCGATGTGTTATTTCTGTAGAAAAACTGCGCTATGTGTAAAAGCTGTTTCACTCATGTGGCAGAAATGTTTTGACATGTTCAAAGGCAGGCTGGTTGATGTGGTTATCAAATTGTTTACACTTTAATCATAAATGTGTAGCAAGGCATGGAGGAGAATTATTTTCCCTCATGCCCTCCTACACCATTAAAACTAAAGGCCAATACACAAGAGTGTGATGAAAATCTTAACTATTACCTGATGAAAAGAAAATTGATGATTGGTAATTATCCTTCTTTCATTTGCATAATGCAAATGCTCTGTGTGAGCATTAACTACTCATACGGAGTAGTTAATGCTTTCTGAACCATCTGTACATGACTATTATTTATAAATGTTTGTGAGGAAGAAAAGAAACATTACCATTCAGAAGCACTTTAATTATCAGTTCTTACATTGCAGGCTAGATGACTGGAAACAGAAAGGTTTTATCCAATCTATTGTGAATTGTGTGTTTTCCTGTGTTAATTGTGAGTGTGCTTATATTTGTGCTGCTTCACTGTGCCTTTAAATTGCCCCTCAGGAACACATAACACTTTTATTGAATTGAGCTGAATCTGGAGAGAGCCATCAAAAGACAAATATCCTAAGATTTTTCTATATTTCTTTGTCAACCTTGAAAAAATACACTTCTCCACTTTGGTTAGCAATTATTAATTGGTTAATGCTTAACTTGCAATTAGTCTCCAATAATGCTTCCTTATTTAAACAACCAAACAATAGTCTCTGTGGCTATTTAACAGTGCGGTCAGGATGATCAAGAGTTTGTCATTAGGAACCGGTCATTAACTTACGCCTACTTAACAAAATGTGATCAGTAATTAGTCCCAGTGTTGTTCCTCATCAGATCACATTTAGTTCCTTGGTGTAAGGCAATACAAAAATATGTTGTCAGTGTTTAATTTAATGTAGCAAAACTGCATTCCGGTATTTTGCCCTTATTCATTCTCCAATATTAGGTCGATTATAAGTTGCAGATTCTTAGTCACGTTGCACTTTCATGCTAATTTAAAAACATTTCCTGCAGCGGCTTCATTCCACCGATTCGTCTTTGCTGAAAGCAGAGAAAAGAACAATGATGAGGCTTTTCTCTGTGTTGTAAATCTTTTCCCAGCAGCTTCCGCGAGAGCCTGATTGGACTAACCGGCTCAGTTTAGCTGGTGTTTGCCTGCGATTTATGCTACATTCAATCACATGCCAAATTTTTTGTTGTGTTTTTCCAAAGTGACTACTCGCTTCCCAAATGCCTACCAATGATGACTTCCCAGATGGTTCTGTGTAGCAGACCATCTGGTCCAGCAGGTTACGCATTTACGGTGGCAGGCTGGTATATATTGGGGCAGGAGTAGTCGCACTGAAGCGTAGTGAAGATGCAAAAACTGTTAAGTGTATTAGTCTATTGATATAGCATACAAACAATACCTGGTATTGTTTCAGCACTTACTTACTTACTTACTTAGTCTATTTTATAAATTTCCACATGTTTCCATAAGGATTTATAAAGAAACATTTTATCCAAATTTGTCATTTATCTAGATTTCATCACATAATAAGTAATCAAGTAATGTGTCTGGCTAATTCATACAAACAATCATAAAAAAAAAATTTAAAAAAAACTTGAGCTGAAGCCCAACAAGCTGCTTGCCTTTCTCTACCATGGTCGCTATGGCAGCAGTGCAGAGTTCCAGCAGGCGAGAAGACCTATTTTAAGGTGGAACCAAGCAAACTGAACGTAGGCAGTTGCCTGCATTCAGGCCGGTAATTGTTGGAGACCCTAAGTGGAGATTCATGCACTGGTTTCAGAGTCAACTGTACGGTGTCAGTAACAATCTGGACTTGGCTGACTTCTCTGGTTTTTCCTGAAAACATTTACATAAGCGTCACAGCGACACACTCATTTCACCTCAGCCAAAAATAAGCTTCCTGCAGCTCTCTTCCTGTCTCGGTGTTCTAACTCAAACCTTTTTACTCCGCTGGTGCTCCATCAGGCGTCTCTCAGTGGCCCTTATTGCATTTAGACGGGAACCATGTGAATTTTCTTGCGTATGTGCCCATGCTAATGTATGTTTGAGAGCGAAGGAGTGTAAACCTCCTTAGCTGATCTCCCCACTGTGCCGGAGTCACAGAGCTGAGGAGTGAGAGGCAGAGAAACAAAAAAAAAAAAAAAACAGGAAAGAATAATGATGCGAGAAAAACACAGCAGTGGATCCCTGGTCCACCCACGCTGCTTAGCACAGCTCAGCAGCAGTGCACTTTTGTCATGTCTTAGTTCACAGCCACATTCAAATGCATAAATCTTTCATCTTAGACGGCGCTTTCGCTAAGAAGTCTGCAAAGACCATTTTGTTCCCCTGAAAATATCAGCTAATAAAAGAAAAGAAATGAATTTCTGCTAGGTTTTTTTTTTTTGTTTTTTTTCATGCGCACCCACAGAAACACTACTTAATTATTTGCTCTAAACCTGAGGAGCGCCCGGCGTCCAATCATCCGTGGCGCTCGGCTGAGTGACAGAGCAGTTCCGAGCTCGATGTAGAATTGTGCTGAGGCAAGGAGTAAGAATTGGCAACCCTGGCACCGCTTTTTCTCACAGAAGTCAATACTTTGTCAACATCTTTATACACCGTGTCAACAAGTTTCCTGTCTACATGCTGGAAGCCGAAGTGACAGGAATGTGACTGCCACCCACAGAGCTTTAGCTCGGCTTTCATATCAGCAGCGTTCAGAGCAGGTATCATAAGTTCAGTCCAGATGCGTTTTCTGTGCTGACAAATTGAAACTCACAAATTAGTGATCCACCTTAAGCGGCTGGGTCAGACGGCGCTGTAACTGTAATGCTGACATGGAACATACCGAATGTGCTGTCACCTTACATAACCGCAGGCATTCACTGATTGGTGGCTCGGAGTCAACATGGAAATAACCACTTAATGTTACAATTTCAAATTTGGGTGGAGGAGTGACAACCAAATTGTGAGTGGTGGTAATTTGTTGTGACATTTTGGTTGGCATCTTATTTTGCTGTCTTTACCTCAGGCTGTCTCTGCCTCTCACAGATTACAGTAGATTTTAGGCCTGGAATTGTTGTTGGATATTTAGTGGTCAAATGTCCTTGAGCTAAAAAAACAAAAAACAAACAAAAAAAAAAAAAAAACAAGTCTAAAAATGAAGGGTAAGGTGCATTAACCTTCTGTCCAAAAGCCAAACAATCTGCTCCTCAAATAACACCGCGTGTTCCCAAAGTGTTTTGAACATATGCTTGTGGTCCATTCTCTACACTTTTTTTTTTTATAGCCAGAGCTATTAAAAGTGCCTAATTCCCCTGCCAAGAGTCATTAGACTACCCTGTCCCACTTAAAAGATGGTTGCTCTGTTTGTATCTGTGTGCCAAGGTGAGCAGACTTTTTTTTTCATTTTCACCCTGCATTGTGAAACGGATAGAATGACCTTGCCAGCAATGCAGAGCTCATGTTTAAAAGGAAGCGCAGACATTTTTATGTTAATGCCATTACATGTTGAATGACATCACTGGCATGGCATGTTACCTCATGCACTCTCACCAGGCTTTTATGATGGCGTAATGTCCATATGCCACCACGACATATACAAGGACTGAGTAGTTTGGTTTGGCCGAGAAATGAAATAAAAAAACAGTTTTATTAACATACAGAACCTGTTAGGTTTTCCACAGTCCTCACTAAAGTAATTAGTGAAATATTCTGGACTGGGCTGGAGAGAAAGCTGGTGCACACCGAGAACAGATGGGGACCATATGATGCTTTGGCTGACCTGTTTACCCTCCCAACATATCCCGTTGTTGACCACGGACTAACATGCAGACTGAAATGCAGTGCTTTTAAGGAGTAGGGTTTTGCTTTTATTTTACATCCATGCCTAAAATTGTGGCACATGTTAAAATACATACTAAAACACTCAAATGTTCAATATCTAGGTCAAAATGTAAACACACAATGTGTGAAAACTAAGCTGGTAGTTTCATAAACAACACAATATATTTGGTTTAAACAACACCGTGCAGTCTTTAATATTAATTTTACTTATGTATTTTTAATCCAACTATTTAAAGTTTCAGTATTTCTCCCTCTCATCTTTTAATGTAACCATATTGCTTAGATTAGCACAGAGCAGTGACTTTTGCTGAAGCTGTTATGAAATTGTGGTGTATTTATTTTTCCATGCTACACTGGTGTTTAAATCAATAAGCTATAATATTAAAGTAGAGATTATAAAACGGAGAAAACCAATACATTTGTATCAAGGACATTTATACATCTGTAAGAATAATATTAACCCCCCTTTTTCAGTTTGTTTCTGACTATCAAAACTATTTTAACATTCGACGAAAGCAACTTCAGTAAAAGGAAATGCAGATTACAAGTAATGATTTCATTTTTAAATCACTGTAATGTACAGTACGTTTGAGTAACTTACTGTAATTTTTTTGTTGTAGTACAGTAAGTACTACAACAAAAAAATTAACTTCACAAAGTGTTTTTTGAGAGATTTATACTTTCAGCTATTCAGCAAAAACCCACCTTATATGAAACGTATGAAAATTGAAACATTTTAAGAAAGCCCAGTCTTTGTGATTAGCTTTACATTACATCAAACTCCAACCACAGGACTTTAGTGACAAAACAAATATTTTATTTAAAAAAAAAAATCCAAGATTCATGCATAAAAAATCTCAAAAGTCTCAAAACCACCTTCTTTGGAGCTGCAGAGAAACATACAAAATTTCTGCTCAGTGGAAACCACCACACCACCAGAGTAGCTTTAACATCTGATGGCCCACGATATTTCATACCAAACAAATGTTGAATGAATCTCACAGCTGGAAGGGTTTTTCGTGTAGAATAAGTGTATGCAAATCCAAGCTTTAATTTTTTTATGCCACTGAAGTAAAGATGAATTTATTTTCAGGTCTTTTTTAAATCTAATAAAAGGTGCCAAGCATGGGGAAGGTGCAGAATGTGCAGAGCTGGAAACACGCATTATTTAACCATGGCATGAATGTGACAACTTATTTTTCAGCAGTCGTCGTGCAGCAGGAACAAACCTCCTTTGAGGTCACTTTGTAGTTTAAATCAAACGGTTAAAGCATCTTATGTGTAGTGAGAAGGAATGCGGTTTCGTCTGACCTCTGCATGTGATTTTCTTTTTCATTTCGTTTATTTTGCTCCATTCCCTCTTCTCACCCTGTACAGGTAGCGCCGGCACATCTGTTGTGTTTAACAAGAATGGCGATGCTCCAGGACGCTATGACCTGTTCCAGTTCCAGGTGACCAACTCCTCCGACCCAGAGTACAAGGTGGTGGGTCAGTGGGCGGACACCCTTCAACTCAGGGTATGTATATTCACTGAGCCTCATAAAGCAGAAGACTGGCAAATAGTTTCTAATGTTTCTGCTGAATCAAGACACAAAGGTTGCTCATGTAAAAAAAACCAACAAAAAAAAACCGAAGCATTCAGTTTGACAATATGCGTACACTATTTACATTTCTGACTTTATTTGTAGTCTGTGTGTTCTAAGATGCAGAAAATGAGCCAATAAGAGAGAAAGACATTCTCCAACCTATTTGAATAAATTTACCCAGCAGATAAATGTTTCGGGGATGTAATTTTAGCTGCTGTTGTTTTCTTGACATATGAACCCAGAAATATTAACAGACATGTTTTGGTTCACGTGTTGTCTTGAACTGTGCCAAAGGCCAGGTCCTACAGAGGCCAGACTTTAAAGAAAATGTTTCCATGCATAATTTAATTTTTAATGTTGTCTGCAGCTTTTAAGAGAAAAAAAAAGGAAGAGGGGAAAGAAACACGATGTGAAACTTGGCCATTTTAAAATTAATGTGTGAAAAGGGATAAAAGGATTTTGCCTGGTTACATTCACCATGTTATATAAAAGTTCTGATGCGTTTTGACCAAGAAAAGGAATCTTTGGCAAAGGCTTTAGTGGGACCTTGATAACAGCGATTGACTCTAAAAAGTAGAAGTAAGGTAACAGTGAGAGGAGGGTTTCATTATGCTTACACTGCATCTGTCAAAAACTGACTGCAAAAGAGTAGGAGAATAAAAAGGGCCTATTTCCAACAAAGATGCCAGTCAATGTGCTATATATTCAGTTTTTTAGGCAGGAGAGTTACTGAAGATGTTGATGTTGTTTGAAATTAAAACCTAAAATACTGCACACACCTTCTGTGCTGCTTGTGCAGCTCATTAACTTCCTTCAGACTTTATGGCTCATAGTCGGATTCTCTGATTGCATTCTGGCAGATGAAATTACACTGTTAGGGTAAAATTGTTTGGAAGCTCAGGAAAAAAACATATTTTTATGTATATAAACTCAAAAAACCTTGAAGATATTAAAATACAGATTACATTTATTTTACCAATAAACATACCATTGTATAGATTCATGTTTAGAGCTGGAAATAGGATGCTTTTTAAAATGGAAAGTTTGGAATTAAACCCAAATGAGTTGCTGTCACAACAACAAAATCCATTTCCAGCCATTCATTTTTGCATTCAATACACAAGTAGTTTGTTTCAGTTCAAAAAAAAGTATATTAAGATTTTTAAATTTGGCAACTGCGACAGACTGGCGACCTGTCCAGGGTGTACCCCGCCTCTCGCCCGGAACGTTAGCTGGAGATGGGCACCAGCACCCCTCCCGACCCCACTGAGGGACAAGGGTGTTCAGAAAATGGATGGATGGATGGATGGATAAATTTGGCAATTTATCTTAATAGCCAACAAGAAATAAATAATATTTTCTTATGTTTTTTTTTTCTTTTCTCATTAAATGCTTATAGGATGGTGGCCGACAGATGTAAACCTACAGAAAAAAACAAATATTCTGTAGGTTTTGTATGTTTTGAAGCTTTTTGATGAACTCCAAAACATACTAACACAAAATAAGAAATGCAACAGAAAGAAAAACATTGCAAACATAAAATCCTGCAATGACAGAAAATAGCAACAATCAACAAATCAAATGCAAATGAAAAATGCTGCAGTCACAGAGGAAAAAGCTGAAGTAAGCATCATTTTGTGACGTTCGGCCACTATATTCAGCTCATCAGACATTCTGATCTTTGATAAAGAGAAAGTTAGAAATATCAGTTTTCCAAATGATAACTTTGTCAAGGAAAACAAGCAATCCAAGCCACTTTGGCTGTATGTAAAAAGCAACTACCCCCAAAACGTATTAAGTTGCTTCACCACCTGTAGTGCAATATCTCTATAGGGTTTTATCAATAACTGCCAAAGCACATTTTCATCCACTTGTGTTTGCAGATGGAGCATTATTTTTTTTTTTTAGCATGGGCAGCTTGCTGAAGCTGAAAGTTATAACAAAATATCTAAATCAGATTGAAGTCCAGATTTAAAAAGGCCACTCTGCAACAAGTTTTGTTTTCTGAGCTTGTTTTTGACAATAAATTGAATGGCTTATCAACGGGGGGCAATAACTTTATCATATATGACGACGTTGGTTTGGATGAAATTTTATTTCTCCCATTAATAAAAAAAATAATAAAATAAAAATAGTTTTTCTTTTTTTCATATTATGGCATATTATCTTTGTATTATTTTAAAAATTTGTTTTGTAATTTGAAAAATTGCAGTTTCATATATTTCATAGATTTAATTGAAATTATTTAAAAATATATTTCATGTTTATGACAGGTCATTACAAGACATATCATAAACGTGCTCTCTCTGCAACATGACCAATCTTTGAGTTCAGAGTTTAGAGTTCAGAGGTCAGGATAATCCGGTTTTTGCTCATGGAAAAACTCAGATTATCTTTAGAAATGAAGCAAAACTCGAAAGAAAACTACCAGTTCAAGGTGTCAAAAAACCTTGTTTCTGGCCTCCATGGCAACAGAGCTACTGGTCTCATTACTGTTTCCACATTGTGTGCGTCCAGGAGGTTTTCCCACACACCGCCATTCATCGTCCAAATAACAAATGGCACCTTCATAGCCCCTGATAAATGACAGATGATAATCTATTCGGACAGCTCAGAAATAATACATTTGTCACACAGACACACATCACAGACAGACTGCAGATGTGAGTGTGTGCAAGTGCTGACTAGGTGTAGGTCAGTAACTGTAATCACTGGCTACATATGGAGGAAGCATTCTGTTGCCTACCTGGACATATGTTTTATACTACGGTGAATGCCTCTGTTGTGTCTGTTTCACCTGATAATATTTATTTTAAAGGCACTTTGAGTGCAACAACACGTGGTGGAAATTAATTACACCATGCTGTGTGTTTGTGTGTCTTAAATCAAGTTCAATTAAAATGTCAGAGATGTGTAAAACATATTTTTTTCATTTATTATATAACAAAATCCATGTTCAAATTCAGTCAGTGATATCTGACGATAGCAGAGCATCTCAACCTGGATATTCTTATTCACATGGAATTGAATTTTTTTTTATGTTTTTTTTCTATATTAATAAGTTAATTTGATTGGTCTGGAGCTGTTCAGTCAATGATTTTGTGACACATTACAGAACAAATTTTGAGTTTTAATGAGCAAGTAATTAAAAATAAATGAACACATCTTCATATTAACTGCCATTAGTTCAATTTATACCTCTCTGCAACCAAGCATTTGTGTTTTTCATGGCCACATTGAAATTACAACCAAATTAGCAGCTGAAGCTCATGAGGGGAAAAGTCCTTGGACTTCCAAAACAATTACTTCTGTATGTGGTAAAATTTTGTTTGTCCAGGTCTTTTAACAAAGTAATATAATATTAGAGATCATTCATTATTTTTGGATAATTTTAGACCAAATGCTTGGTCTAAAATTAACTCCTTGAAGATTTGATTCAATCTTAAAACCTCTTGATTTCAATTCAGTTTAGTTGTTTTACATAGCACTGATTCACAACAAATGTCTCCAGGGACTTTATGAAAAGAGATCCAGTTTACAAACAGAAATATATTGTAAATTCAGTCCAGTCAAATGAATCGATTCAAAGCCATCCACATATATTCCAACTCGATTCTAATTATACCGCATGAGAATTTGTAAAAAAAAAAAAAAAAAAAGAAAATTTTTTAAAGAAAATCCAGCAATGAGGGACTGACTTTGCAAAAATCCCTCATACTTGGTGTGAATAAGGCAAGAGTGGAAAGGAAAAAAACAACTCTCTTTTAATGGGAACAAACCTCTATCAAAAACTGACTCGGTGAGAAATCTTTTCTTTTTTTAACAAAAAAGAGTGAAGCGTTAAAGGCAGCAGTAGCTCCTCTACTGGCTCCATCTTGGGAACAACACAGCTAAGTATACAAGGTCACATCTAGTTCTAAAATCTATGTGATGAACGAGGGAGCAAAAACTTTAACCCTAGAGAAGAGCTAGGGTTAAACACAGGAAGATCGAACCAAGCAAGTTATCTGCAAAAGGAAAGGATTACGATACTCAGCCGATTGCCCCCAGGCTCAGATATAACTTATATCAAGTGATGTAAGAATCGGTGTTTCCACTGAGTAATGTGTGCTGTTTCAACTTAGAGGATACAGTATAAATATAAGCCACAGAATATTTTTGAGCCAAGTCTCAACTTGGACCCTCTTTCAGAATCAGCGATTAAATTTTTCATTATTTACTAAGCTGCTCATGATACAGCAAACAAGACACCAAACAATTTATCCATTTCTGGCTCAATGTCTCACTTGAGGCAGAGACTGAGTGATGGTCCAGAAGGAGCAATCCACCTGCTTCTGGTTGAAAAACAGCCTCAGTCTAGAAGAAATGAGATTAAATTGTAACATTTTCTGATCATTAATCTCCAGAATTCTTTTGAACACTTAATACCAACGATACACAGTAGTTAAGTGCGTTGGTACAAAAAGGTTTGAAAGGTACCGATTGTGGAAGGATTAAAATTATCATAGAAAACACAAACAACTATTATTTTATATAAAAAAAATCACAACCTGAGAAAGATCTGTGAAGCAGTTAGTGAAACTGTAATGTCACTTAAAATTTTTGCCTCACAGTCTGAATGTCTAAGAGAAGATGAATATGAATAGAGATTCACATTATTTTCAGCTGTGTCACTACAGTTATGAAGAAGCTGACCTTTTGTTCAGTACAGGTCTGAAAAGGGAAAGAACTGGTGCAAATATAAATTTGTATTTGAATTTTTTTTATTGTACCATCAAGCTGTTTTTAAACATCGCCCTCCTGCTTTTTAAACAATTTATGAAACGGTGATAGGCAGCAAGGATTTTGAGCCCTTCTTAAATTCTGACATCGTGTCAGAAAGCTGAGTAAATTATTTCAGGCAGATTTAAAACTCAGTCAGGCTTTTCCCTGGAATCCTACTTTTGACTGCATTCCTTAAATAGTTTGAGAGTATTTTTTTTTTTTAATAGTTTGACAAAGTGTTATTTACATACTTTTTTCTGGCGTTGTGCTGAACGAATATGAATTGCTATTGTTCAAATTACAATATAATAGAAATAACCTTTATGTTCCCTCAGTGAGGAAATTCAGGTGTACCAGCATAAAGGTGACAGGCAAGTCAAAGAATGTAATCTTATATTCTCTCTCACATAAATTGTTTGTGCATATCCTTGAAGTGTGAATTTTATTTTTATTTCTTCTTATTTTCATGATGAAGATTAGGAACTGGACTAAATACTACCACTTGCGTAGAAGTAGTGAAAAGTCTGACATGTTGAACCACACTTGTTTTCAAACCAAAGATAAGCATGCCTTGTTAATTCTAGTCATTTAGTTTTTTTAATTATAATTCTGCTGAAATGCATCTTTGACGACCAAAGATTTGCTATTTTCAATTATCCAAGTAATGTGAAAGGAATATTAAGTTAACTCAGAAATTGAGGGAAGACATTTTAAGTTTTTTTTTTCTTTTTTTTGCTAAAGCTAAATGAAAGAGGTTTGTTTTCTTGTGTAGTTGTGCCGTTAAATTTAAGCCATAGAAATAAGTTCTTTGTATGCGTCTTATAATCTAATGTACTGAGCATTTAGGTGGTCAATCAGTGAGGTCCAGGAAACCAATATTGCATTCACATCTCAATAATATTCATGTCTGTGTTGCTCAAACTTTTTAAAGTAAAAAAAAAAAAAAAGAATACATCGATCACACTATGAGCAAAACGCTGTAGCATGCTCAATTTTATAATAACCTAAGCTCCCTTGAGTTTTCTGGACACGATTACAAATTTTGCACCATGAACATTGCTACTTTCACAAAAAGCCATGTATATCTCACATATGTGCCAGCGCTACACACTCACCAGAACTTAAATATTGCAGCAATAAAAACCATATTTATCTCACTCTGCGCAATGTAGACTCTTCCCTCACCTTAACGTACCGGATGCTTTGAACTGAAAGCAAAGCTGATAGTATGACCTACTTTCTGGTTAAATCAGCTAATAATTATCTGTCAAAAGTAATGGGCACTCATAGAACATTGAAATTACTTTCCCAGACAGTCGTGTTTACAATATGAAAATGAAAAAAGTGAGCAGGACATTGATGTCACAACAAAAGTAATGTGGCACGTCCTAAAAATCCAGCAAATCATTGTAAATTTAACATTATTGATGTGTGCTAATTGAAAGTGTTGGCAAAAACAGACACTTCATACAAGTGAGTGACTTATAACATGAAGGTCAAAGATTGCTACTGACATCAGATTTAAGCTGTAGGAAGGTATGGTAAAGTTTTAATCAATCAAGATTCTGAAATCAGAACTACAGTAGCCTTCTAATTTCCTAGAGTTGATCTCAAAGCTCTAACAATCATCATCAGAATCATTACTGTCAGGCATATCACAGTCCTCTTTAGAAGCTGTAACCATAACAACAGCATCTGTATTTTGTTGTATGTATAAAATTCTTGTCTATGATGTTTAAAGTATTGTGTAAAATATGTAAATGCTAGCGGTCATTACAATCCCTACTACTAAACAGATACAAATTTGCAGCATGTGTAAACATGCTGCAAGTTTCAAAAATGTTCTACCCAAGACTGTCCCATGGCCACCAGTTTGGCAAATGTTGCTCAATTTTTTTAGCAATTATTGCTGAACATTTAGTGTTAATTTCTGAACTGGAATTCTATTTATGAAATAATGGAGTTTCTATATTACGGCATTAATAGCTTATTGAAATAAGTGTTGAATTTAATAGGCATTCACCTTCTCCTCTTCTGACAGTCCTGCATCCGTGTGCAGATAGACACACATGGTGTCTTCATTACATCAACCGGTTGGTTTTACTTTATTTGTTCACTTATGTTTGTGGACATTTGTGGTTCATATGTTCAAAAACGTTTTCATTCATTCATTGATTCATTGATTCATTGATTCATTGATTCATTGATTCATTCATTCATTCATTCATTCATTCATTCATTCATCCATTCATTCATTCATTCATTCAGAATGCTCTCATTTAGTGTGACTTCATTGCCAGCATCAACCTCCATGTCTGAGATAAATAAAAGCACGACAACAATCTTGGTGCATAAAAACAGTCCAAATACCACTATACCACTATATCAGCAGGAGTTTTAGAACTGCGGTGCAATCCAACTTGGACTTTTGCTGCGTGTGTTATGTAATAAAAGCAAAAAGGAGTGGTGAAAACCTGGAAAAAAAAAGGCCGTGTAAAGTTGAAATTTCTAGAAGCAAACTGTGAGACTTATCACTCACCACGACTGTCGTTCATTGACAGAGAAAATAGAGAATAGATCAATGATTTTTATGTCATTCAATTTTTCACACAACTTCATTCTGTGAACATGTGGTGAGAGTGTTTGAATAATATCAAAAAGTCGGATAAATACACTGCTATGCTAATATGAGTTTGGCTGAAGTCAACAGCACTTGTTCCATCAGCTTTTGTTTAACTGGAGAGAGTTTTTTTTATGTTAATTACCTCACTTCTCTTTCAAGAAATTTCTGCAGAAGCAAAGATCAGTGTGCTACAATGACTCATTGTTTGTGCTATTGCTCGCTTTTAGCTGTACAACATTGATAATTTCCTCTCATTTATTTAGCTAATAACTGATACCAGAATTTCTTGTCTGTGCCTCTAAAGGCAGCCTAAGTACCACTGGTGTAACTTTGTACACCAGTATGGGAAATCATGGTTGTACCGATCATGAGGGGATCTGGAGTATTTGTGACACTTTCAGTTAAAAATGTTGAATCAATCATGTTTCACAAAACCCATGTTGGTGTCAAATGTAAAACAGGTCCCCAGTCTGTTGGAGATCAAGCAATTTATTTTAGTATCGTATCTCTGAGTGTTGATGTTAGATTTTTGCTTAATTCTGTTGATGTTCTGATTTGCAGTGAAGCTGAGTTAGAGAAGCTTTTATCCTCCTGGTGCTTTTAAAGCCAAAGTTCAGAGCACTTTCAAAATAAATCAAAAGATCTGCTCGGAGTGGTATAAATTTTTTAATGCCTTTGCAAAATATGTAAATCCAACTCTCTGTTGCTTTTTTAGTTTGACTTGTATGTTCCAACTACAGCGTGATCTTAAATCATAAAACACCTCAAGGCCTTTGTGTTTATGACATTCTAACAGTGTTTGCTGCTAATGTTTCCTGCACTTTTCCTTTTCATGACAATATTCTGAATAGAAATAGGGTGTAGCTGAACGGTTGCATTTTACAAAACCAAATCCCATTCTCCTTCCTCCTCATCACGTATTTCATACCTCACCGGGTCTTGTATTAAAGCCTAATGTCTTTTGCATTTCACATTTATTTTTACTTCGCTGAACAAAGGTATTCTCTGTTGCTATGGTGATTTCAATTACTTTCAAGTATTAGAAAAGGCAATCCCCAGAATAAATTGGCAGGAGAGATCTTGTACTGTATTAATCCTTTCTTTTAGCAGTGGGAGGTTAATGTGTTGTGTTTGAGCGGCATATCGATGCCATGTGTCCTGAAAGTTTTCAATACCGTTTTCAATCTCTTGCATATCTCACAGTCACTAACTCCTCATCCTGTGTCACGTCTCTCCCAGCTGGAGGAGCTTCAGTGGCCAGATGGGGAGCAGGAGGTGCCCAACTCCGTGTGCAGTCTGCCTTGCAAAACCGGGGAGAGAAAGAAGAAAGTGAAGGGCATGCCATGCTGCTGGATCTGTGAGCTATGTGATGGCTACCAGTACCAGTATGACGAGACCTCCTGCAGATTATGTGCGTACTACATGAGACCCAACTCCAACAGAACAGCGTGCCAGCCCATCCCCATCATAAAGCTGGAGTGGCACTCTCCTTGGGCAATAATCCCCGTCTTTCTGGCCATGCTTGGAATCATCGCCACCATCTTTGTGATGGCGACATTCGTGCGCTACAATGACACCCCCATAGTGCGGGCATCTGGCAGAGAACTGAGCTACGTGCTGCTAACTGGCATCTTCCTCTGTTACATCATCACCTTCCTCATGATCGCCAAGCCTGATGTAGCTGTGTGCGCCTTCAGGAGGATCTTCCTGGGCCTTGGCATGTGCATCAGCTACGCGGCCCTCCTCACCAAGACCAACCGGATCTATCGGATCTTTGAGCAGGGCAAGCAGACAGTCACGGCCCCTCGCTTCATCAGCCCGACCTCACAGATCGCCATCACCTCCAGCCTCATCTCCATGCAGCTTCTTGGGGTGCTCGTGTGGTTCGCCGTTGATCCGCCGAACACAATTGTCGACTACGACGAGCAAAAGACGATAAACCCCATGCTGGCTCGAGGAGTCCTTAAGTGTGACATCACAGACCTGCAAATAATCTGCTCCTTAGGCTACAGCATCCTGTTGATGGTGACCTGCACCATCTACGCTATCAAGACCAGAGATGTACCAGAAGACTTCAATGAAGCCAAACCCATCGGCTTCACCATGTACACTACTTGCATAGTATGGCTGGCTTTCATCCCAATTTTCTTTGGCACAGCCCAGTCAGCGGAGAAGGTGAGTCATTTCTTTCTGTTGTGCTTTCTCCCTCTGTCACCACCCGTCCCTTTGTATCTCTCCCCTCTTTCTTTCACAATTTTTCTTTTGATTTCTGACAGGACTCGTTATGTTGTGTCCAAACATATGAGCACGCACAAGATGAAACAACCTGAAAACACACATTTACAGTTGCCTCGCAGAAACATTAATACTGTTTCAACCTTTCCGCATCCTGTTGCAGAGCAGTCGCACACTTTAATGTCTTTTAGCGCGCAAGTGTGAAGTGAAAGAAAGCTTTAAACAAAATCTGCAGTGTGTGTCACACATACATGTATGCACAGAAGTATTCGTACCGCTAAAAAAATATCATTTAAAATGAGATATATGAAATAAGATTTTGGCAAATATGGCAAAAAAAAATTGAGATGCACACGCGTGACCCATAGCAACAATGGAGGAACAACGCCGATAGCTCAGACTAAAGAATCTGTTAATGGGACAAACTGGCAATTATTCACTCAACAAATCTGAGCTTTATGGTACAATGATTTGGATGTTATCTTGTGTAAAGAAAGCCTAAAAAATATTAGAGTTCCCATTAATGATTATTATTTTTTTATTGATCTAGTGACTAATGTTTTGATGTATTGATTATTCTAAAATACATATTTTCCACCAACATTTTTCTAAATGTTTTGTTTGCATCTACAAAAATGTAAACAAATATAATAAAATAAAGTTTGCATTTTAATTTGGCTCCACCAACACATCAAAAACAATTGAAGCTAAGCTTTTATAATTAGCATGTTTACAAAAGAAATACATAAAACAACCGTGGGTTTTCAGAATGCCAAATATTTCAGTGACAGAATGACCTAGACCGATGTTCACAGACACTCCCCATCTAATCTGATCAAGCTTGAAAGAAGAATAGCCAAAAAGTAAAGTTTTTAGATGTTCAAATTGACATACCCCAAAAATGTGGTCACTGCAGTTGGTTTTACGAAGCATTATCTCACGGTGACTTGATACAAATCCAATACACACATCGCATTTTATTTGTAATGAAATTTGACAAAACATGCATAATTTTTCTTCCAGTATGCAACGTGTGTATTTCTTCTTGTTACACAATTGTCATGTGACAAAGTGTGAAAAAGGTTCGGTCATGTCGATCCTTTGCTGGACACTGTAGAGTCTACATGGATGACAAATGCTCTGACCGGTGCAGCAACCCACACTTGATTCTCGACTGCGCGAAGGGGGCCTGTGAAGGTGGAGGAGGAGAGGATGTCAAGCACCAAATTCTTGAAGCGCCTGAGGTGCCATTAGCCTCGCGCTTAGGCCCAGGGCTCAGCATATACTATTATTGCTTTCATCTGGAGAGGCAGACAGGCAAATGGAGGTGGAAGAGGAGGATGATGAGGACCTGGAGGAGAAGGAAAATGTGGAGAATGGGGGTGGCTTTGGGAGGGTGAACACAGTCCGTCTTTTGACAACTGCACTCAACGAAGCATTTGACATAGTGTGCTGCTGGAGTTGATTGAGAGGATGACATCCTGACCTTCTGTGTTAGTCACTGCTTATCCGGGCTGTGGCTGAGCAGCATACAGATGCATTCATCTGCTCTGACTCGCGTGCCGCTTGGCGAAACCCGTAGTTACATGACGGAGCCAAAGGGAAGTTTTCCACCGACAGAATATCAATGCAGACAGGAAAGTGTTACTCCTAACCTTTTGAGAGACACACCGCTCAATATCCTTCCTGCTAAGCTCCCGCATGAGCTAGATCAGAAACTGATTTTCCTCATCTCAATTTGCGGCTGATTTCATAGATGAATTACACCCTCAGCAGCGATTAGGAGTTCATTATGTTACTCACGGCAACTAGTGAAGCAGTAATGTGTTTATCTTTCCCCTTTATGCAGTTAACTCTTTCTTCACACGCTGATCTGGATCACAGCACAGTGTCTCTGAGTGCTATGTCTTCTGTGAGTGCCGTTCTCGGCCACTGATGGCGAGAAGTGCCTTTGCACATGTTAGGAGCCAAACACAGTGAGGTCTTAAGGGGTTGTGTATGTTCTCGTTTCAGTCTACATGTGCTAAAGTTTTCAATGTGCATTTTTTTAGCACGCCTTTTGTTTAGAAAGTATTCTCTGCTTCATAAATTCTAAAATTATCCCTCTTCTTAATTGTGAGAGTAAAGAATTAGTGTAATTAAAGGATAGATTAGATTGATGCTGTGTGCATTTGTTAGAGTGTAAACCTGCACAAATTAATGTTGTGCATTTGACGGTGGCCTTGCTCTGTAAGTGTCTTGCCTGTGTTGTGTTTTTATGTGCAGATGTGAATCAACACCCACTCAGACATGAGTAATCTCACTCACACCAGGCTGCCTAATATCAAATGATTTATAAAACCCAAAACGCACCATGCCAGCTGCCTCTGACAGCCCCTACTTTTCAGCCACTCCTAATTGTCCAAGCACTGTGTTGTAACCAAAGATCCAACCAATCAGAAGGGTAAATTCGCAAAGTATCGCAATGATCTCTGTTTTACTGAATGTTTTGTACGTGACGCAAACGGCCAACTTTGGCATTGAAGTCACAAAACAGATTACACCAAATAAACACGAGCAAATACACCTCTGCATTCCAGTAGTTGTGGGAAATGTGGACCTTATTTGAACTTAATTGCAACTTTTCTTCAGCAACAAACACAGCAGACATATAACTTATTCATAAGAAAAAGAAAACTATTTTACTTTTGTTTTATCAGCGCAGGTTCTGACCTGATGAGGAAATTCTCAAAACTGTCAGAAAAACATCTGATTGGAGTAATAATGTCAGAATGGTGTTTATAAATCAATATGCTTCAGAATTCATGTCGAATGATGTATCCCTTTAAATGATTCATTCAAAGATAAAAGTGTTAACTTTTTAATTTTTAGATGTTTTTTTTCCATCCAATCTGTGTAACAACAGTTCTTGTCTTTTTTTTGTCTTAAACATAAATTTTTTTTTAATATAATTATAGGCAGATATTGTTGGAAGCACCCACAAACAGGTTTGTAAACATTTAACACCACCAAATGTATTTATAAATTCTCTTCTCTATATATTATACTGATATTTAACACACATTTCGCCTCGCTTTGATTACCTCATTAGCTTTAAACAAAGAGAAATATTTTATAACGCTTTCAAAAGAACACATAGGTTAAGGGGTGTACATAAAAATCAGAGTTTGGCACATCTCTCATTTCTGAAGTCACAGTTTGGCATGTCTTCATACAAGAGCGTTGGTTATTAAGGTGGGTGTTTGAATCTTGACACTCTGTGTTTGAAAACTCTTGCTGCGAAGACAGAAACTGTTTCCTGAGTTTCCCTGTTATCACAGATCAAGCTGGAAAAAGACATTTAAGGCTGACTGACAACACTAGATTAAAGCAGCATTATAGAAGCCTCTACCACATTTAAACCTTTTTGATTCCCACTTGAAAACAGAAATGGTGACTGACAGACAAATTAATTAATTCGGAAGCACCGTCAGAATACTGCAAGTTTTGCATGCATCCCTTCTCCACCGCACCTGAATGAAAAAGGACGAGTTACCCCCGCAGCACATCAGCAAGCTTTGAAAAATACCAATCATTAATTATTTATTTGATTCAGGTTTGATGAAGCAGGGATGCATCCAAAAGTTGCACAGCAGTGCCATTCAAGAACTGGAGTTACAGACCCCAGGACTAAACATTGGCTGGTTAATCAGGCTGACATTGGTATCTACTATGATCCTGATAGTCATTGAACTTATAGGTCCAATTTAACTTTTTTTTAAATGAGTTTAAACATCATTTCTTCCCTCTCCAGTTTCGAACCTAAAACCTTTATTCTGACCAAACCTGATCTGAATGGTTGTATATTTCACCTTTTTAAAACACAGAATGTTATTATTTACATGCATTTTGGCACGAGACTCCTTATAATTTGCCAACCTAAAAACCTTGAGATAAGGGCTAGTAAGATCTGGACTACACAATTGTACACTAATATATATATATATTTTTTAAAACACTGTTTGTTCAATCAACCAATCAATCAATCAATCAATCAATCAATCAATCAATCAATCAATCAATCAATCAATCAATCAATCAATCAATCAATCAACCAACCAATCAATCAATCAAATTTTATTTCTATAGCACATTTCAGCAGCAAGGCATTTCAAAGACTTTTGTTGTTTCTGAAAACTTTACTTCCTTGTGGAAGCAAATAGCAAGTATACCTAGTTTCCCCCAAAATATTGCTAAATTTCATTACCATGAACCCAATATTGTGTATTATCTTGTTTCATGAGCTGGTCATATTTTTACATATCCCTAAAAACTATGTACCTTATTCCTGCTAAAATACTGTACAACAGCACAAAACCTTCATTCAATAATCGTCCTTTTCACATGATCAATGTAGTAGTTGACTAGTTGTCCACAACACCAGGCTCAGGATTGTTGTTTGTTATACTACTAAAGATTATTTTTAGTTGATCCTTCATATTCTAAAGTTTAGACACTGTCATGTGTATATGTTGAAGACGCTATTCTATATAGCAATACGTTTGTCAAACTAAATGGTCCAACCAAAACTGTTCAATACCAGTTCAATACATTTGCGAATATTTACACACGTTATTACTTGATTACAATTCAGAAGATTGAATATTGATGCAACATAGTCCTCATCTCTCTTGCTGGATCATCTGGTTGCTCAACAGACTTCTCCTCTTTCTGTTGTTCTGCCTTTACAAGGCGTTTGATCACTGCTCCTGTTTGCTTGACGTTTGTCAAAATTACGACATGAATTAAAAATAAAATCAATCTAATCATGATGATTGGAAATTGATTCACTATGACCCATGTCTGAAACTCAATTCAATGAAAGACAGAGTTCAACCCCTGCCTCTACAACACATAAACAGTTTTGCTTATGGATAGCTTGCATTCAACCTTTTTGGACCTAGTTATGCTCAGTCAGTTACTCTGTGTTTTCAACTGTGAGAGCGACTGTGTTCTTCTTATTTTATTTTTTTTTTCTGAAAAGAAATTAGACTTATGTTGCACTTTTCTGACACGCTTTAAAACAAACTTCTCAAAATAAGTATAAATATATTCATTCAAGCCTTTAAAGCCACTGTGTCAAACCAGGATTTGGAAGAGTCGGGTGGTATAATAAAAAAAAAGAATTCCCTGAAGCACAGAGCCACTCAAATACAAACACCTTCAACAACTCTATTCTATATTTGCACCAAAGCTAATTTGTCATGAACACTTTAATACTTCCATAAAAACCGTTTGTATTTCTTCAGCTATGAAGGGCTCACAAAGACAAAATGTGCAGATGAAGATTATTAGAAAGTACTAATTATTCTGAAGACTATATATAGATATAATATATATCTATATATATATTTTTTTTATTTTATTTTTTTTTTTACTTTCATGCAGTGAGATGAGAGGTGCATCATCTAATTCCCCATTCTCTCTGCAAACAACTGCACTTAAGAAGAGCAGGACTTGACAGTTCCTCCAGAGCTTTGCAGTCTTTCTGTGTGAAATTTCCCTGTCTGTCACTTGATTTATGCATGAAACCCTGGGCTAACTGCAAGCAGAAAAGCCAAAAGCTGGTTTAGAGTAATGGAGAGAGAGAAAGGCTGTAGGTTTGATTTTAACCTGAGTCCTTATTTATTTATTTAGGACAAGAGAGTGTGACATTGGGTTTTACAGCTCTCCGAACTGCAAACTCAAATTGTGATGACCACCACAATTTTGTTGCAGCTTTTATTGTCAAGCTGAAAAGTGGAATGGACAGCAGTATTTTATTGATAGGGCTTTTTAAGAATACAAAATAAAAAATAAAAATAAATGCTTCATGCAAAAGTCAGCGGGTACACAAACATTCAGGTGAATCAGTTGGATTTGCTATCTGATGCAACTTGTATACAACCATGCAAAGTTTCTGTCTTGCAAAGCATATGGTAATTTATGTGCTGCATCAGTAAAACTCCCTCCTTCAGAAAGCGAAATTCAGGTTCTAAAGTGTTATTTAATTAAACGGTAGCTGCTGTAGTCTCTTTGAGGTAAATTTCAACACGAGAAGGTATTTAGTTATTATCCACCCAGAGAGGCTGTGCTGCCTTCCCACACTGCAAGAAACTGATAGCACTTGATCAAACTGATTGATTATCAGGGTTGTTGGTTTGGATGTAATCCTCAGCTCTGCAATCTTGCTCTATTTTCATTTCAATAGAATGTCAGCTTTTGGAGGACATTCCACAGAGACGGATAGCTTCCTCCTCCGCTGCACCAGTACAAAATCCATTTTAAAAAGGGTTTCGTTTTCTCCAAAGCATTGTATTTTAATCAGCATTCCTTTATTGAACGTCCTTGAACTTGACGCTCAAGGATTTGATTGACTATTACTGATTATCCGTTTCCTGCCATCTACAGTTTTGTCTGATTTAAGTTTTCTTTCCAATAATCTTTCTGCAAAATATACAAATTAAACTAAACTGGTAATATAATTAATCAATAAAAGTAAACTAATTAAAACTACAAATGTACTACCGTTTGATTATTAGCATGTGTTCTGAAATTGTATCTAATAAATAATACACTTAAAATAAACCACTTTAAAGACTTTGCTGTCTTCCTCTTGATACAGTCACATTTTGAAAAAATGGTAGGTTTAATTTTTCATGCATTTAATGGACAGAAAAAAAAAAGTTGTTTGAGTTGTAGTCGATCTCCCAGTCAATGTAAATTGACAGGATAACGATCACAGACTATGTTCTTATATCGACATCAGTGTAAACAAAACTATGTTACAGTTATTAAAAGTTTGCAATGCAAAAGATGATGACTCACGGCGGTCAAATAACTTAGTGCCAGGCGTTCACTGCTCACTGGCTGGTTCCAGGACAACAATGCTCACAGAAACACCTCTGGTTCTGTGAACTTTAGCTCTGTTTGATCGACATCATCAGTACCTGGGAAGTACTCTCTGACGTCGGGCTGAGAAAAATACCCAAACATGTGGTGCAGCCAGATACCCTGCTTCCTCTAACGTAAGCAGCAAACAGCGGGTGCCTTCTCAACACAGGGCGTGCCAAACCCTTTGCTGCTGCCAATCCGATCCAGCCAACTGTATTTATAAAGCAGTTTAACAACCACAGCGGACTAAAGTGCTGTTCGGAAAATTAAAAACGAAATAAAAGAGTAAAATACAAGAAAAGATTTAAAGACATAGGAGAGTTATGCAATTACAACAATTAGAAAACAGTATAACACAAATAAGAGTAGTACATTCAGCGTCTCCCTGGGGGTGAGGGTGTAAGTGGTACCGCAAAAAATAAAAACATCACCTCTGTCCTTTTCTCGTTAAAATTTATAAAGTTTATAGCCCTAGTTTATAGTTGCAAAAAAGCAATACAAAACTCATTCAGTGTGTAACTGAGTGGAAAAAAAAGGGAACTTTTTTATTTTTTTATGCCCCTGCCCCGGGCGACTTTTGTCCATATCAAAAGCCACTACTGGAAGCACGAACATAAACCTCAGAGCATGCAAACCATTTTCTTTTAACATGACTGTCTAATTTAAATACCCAGTGATGTAAAAGGCAAAAAATAAATAAATAAAAAATTAAAGAGGATTAAGTGAACTCTATGTCATTGGTATTTACACAGCCTTTCCTTTCTATTAGGTAGTTACTCTGAATGGAAAGGCTTGTGATACTTAAATTTTGAGTAGGTTCAAGATTTTACAAGTCTGGCCCCTTTTGCACTAGTTATTAACTTCAGCCTCTGGGTCCATTCTATCTAAATTACACCAACGAAGACTCAAAGAGCATTATCTAGTGGGAGGAAGACATTCACTGCTCGTTGTGTAACCTTTTATCAGGACCTCTCTTCAAAACTCGTTAACTATCCCTCTCAGGTGACTTACTCAGCTTGTTTTGACTTTTACTGACCTACACCAACAAGTGCTCGGGGAGTTAATATGTCACAATCCCTTAAAGCACTGCTCCTAAAAGACACAGATGGGGCGGGGGGTGCAAACCCAGGAGAGCCCATTCACACAAAAAAGCATTGTCTGCAATATGTGACGGGGTTTTGCAGCACAAAAGCCACCAAGAGTTATTCATGACATGAGCTGGTTTTTAAAAAGTAGGCCACCCAAAACAACCAGAGACATCCAGGTAGCTGAGTGGAGACTGCAAATCCCCTGGATTCATTATTTAAGCATGCTCTGACGGGCCAGAGAGCATCCTAATTGTCACTTACTGAATCAAGTCGTTATCACTGTGTGCATTTATAGTACTAAACCATACTCAACTAAATTGCCTTTGCAGTGCGTGGGTCCCGGGTGGGTCTAATTATGAGAAACACCCTCATCAGCTTTTTTTTTTTTTTTTTTTTGCAGAAATGGAAGCCGCACGCTTTGTTGCGGCTCAGTGTTGGCATTTGGTTTGTCAATGAGATGTAAAATTTAAAAGCAGGCGTTTGATTCCTGATGAGGACTTTAATAAATCATTACAGCGTCTATAAATAAATAGAGTGTTGCCGAGGAGTCATGAAAATGACTTCATGTAATTATTTATGTTAAAGCAAAAAGAATTAATTATGAATGTTCTGTGACAAGCTAAACATTGGAGTGGTAGCTGTGAGGAGGCTATGAATTTGGGTCAAGCTCACAGAAGGAGCACTAAAAAAAAAAAAAAAAAATCCTGTCTCTGTGATTAGAGACGGTGAGAAAAAAGGATTTGCACTGGTATGTTTACATGTTTGTGTGTGTGCCTGTGCTCATGTGTAGCAGTATTAACAAGGGTGAAAGCCCATATTCTCACATTTGTATTTATTTGTTTTATTTTGCTGCTGTTTAGACATTTTGGCTTGAGTAATGAGAGTAAGCACGCACTTATTGTTCACACTGTTTGGATTTAGTTCGATCATAAACTCAGGTCTGATAGGGGCCAGCAGTGCAGGTTCTAAGGTATCTGCTTGTTTTTAAACCGGTTGCCTGCTACCAAGCATAAAAGAACAAAAACAATTCTCTGCTCGATAGCTTGTGTATACCCTAAAATTTGACCATAAGTTAAAACCAATTTAAAGCTAAGATATTGCATCCTTTCAGCATGAGAGCAACAGAACAGAGTGCACTGTGACATTTATGTAGTTATAAATGCATGGTGTACCAGGCAGATCACTGCCTCTGAAGTTGTTACACAGCCAAGCGGGGAAGCTGTGAAAGGAGACACGAGAAATTCATTGCACCGGCATGTTGATGTTAGGCATCTGATGAGTTTTTTTTTTTTTTTTAGATTAAAAGACAAAAGCATGCCTCACATGTAAATGACACTAGTGTGATCAAAAAATTATCATTAATGATATGTACCAAAATAGATTGTATGCAAATGGTGACATTTCCCCCCCTCTTGCTGACTCAATGAGCATGTTGCCTTTGCAAATACGCAGTGGTGGATAATGTGTTTACAATTGTACGCTCATCCCATTTTCCGTTGACTGACGGAGAGGCGGTGTACAAGTGATATCTGCTGCTTTCAAGTGCAGTAGATTAGTGAGGAAGCTCTTGAAACAATAATGCCCTCTTCTTGATGCTATTCCTCCTCCTCTAGGACACTTAAAAGTAAGGAGGGGGATCTCACACGTCTGCCGATGCTAGGTCTCTACGGGCTCTCTGCAGAATCGACATATTTTAATGAAGTTGAAGTTTAAAATTCAAGATATGGGGCTGATATGGGTTATGCAATCCCACAACTACAACTTACCATTGTAAAATAAAGTATGAGTCCTTTAAAAGAAGGTTGTGCTGGGAGCATCCGATTGCACATGACTGGAGGCCTTATAAATAATCTGTTTTTGATTAACTGTGGAGTGTTGGTTTTTTTTGTTTCAGGGTGCTGCAGACGGTGTGTTGAAAGCAGCAGAAGAAAACAAATGTTGACCTGCTGTGTACTGCAGAATCAGCTTCCCTAGGTCCGATTTAGCCTTTTATTGTACAGCACAAGAATATTCATTAAAATGCAGCCAGCAGCAAAAAACTGCTGGTTGAGGAGTCACTGTTGCAAAATAGAACATGGGAAAAGGAAAAGAGTGTGCATCCTGTCAGGAAAGGATCTTTATCTGACAGTGTGGCCCATCAATCAAGTCAAAAGGAAACGGAGTGATTCGACAGAGGTCATGTAAGGGCATTTTTCATACAGTCATGGCAGTGCTACTGCTATTGGCTTTTAAAGCCCTCAGTCTTCTCGGTCGTGAGTGAGTAGCTGCAGGTCAGGCTTTAATAAAGGCTTCTGCATCTCTGCTGAATGCATCACTGCTCCCGTGTGACACACAAATAATAACCATGCCAGAGTATAAAAAAAACCCTGAACTTTATTACAAGTGTATCACTTCTTGTGATATCAAAAATTGTCCCTTCTTTGCAGGTGCAGATCAATAAATAAGAACATCAAAGTTAATTTATAAGAGGAATCCAATTCAAAATTAAAACTAATTATAGATTCATTGCACTCAGAGCAATGCATTTCAAGTGTTCATTTAGATCATCATGACTTTCAGTCCACAGTTCATTTTATCAGAAAATTATAACAATATAAGGCTTAGTGGAAGAAAAGGAAAATAATAATAATAATAATAATAATAAAATAAATTAAGATAAAAGATAAAGATGTACACGTGTTGTATAAAAAGGTGTAATGAATCTATAAGATGTATAAGTTAAATTATTTCAATTGAGTCACTGAAATAAATGGAATTTTTGTATATATATTTACACAAATAAAAAATGAACTTCTACAGTTAAGAAAGAAACAAACCGATAAGATTCTTCATTGCTGCAACCATGTTCCTCTTCCATGCTTTCAGACTGAATGCTGTTTTTGAACTTTATCCCTTGAGGACACTCAGGAATGAATGTGCAGATGTGCAGCATCCACTGATGTTTTTGTTTTGGCATTTTTATGGTATAGATTTGACACTTCTACCTACCTCAAAGAGTAGCCAATCAAAATTTGATTAATGTTACACACTTCGCTGAAGAGTAACAGATTCTTTTTTTTTTTCATGTATTCTTCTCTTGTCTGTTGTTCCTTCCAGCTGTACATTCAGACAACCACCCTGACCGTCTCCATGAACCTCAGTGCCTCAGTCGCACTGGGCATGCTCTACATGCCCAAGGTGTACATCATTATCTTCCACCCTGAGCTGAACGTGCAGAAGAGGAAGCGTAGCTTCAAGGCTGTGGTCACCGCTGCCACAATGTCATCCCGTCTGTCTCAGAAACCCAGTGAGCGGCCCAACGGCGAGGCTAAGACTGAGCTGTGTGAGAACCCTGCTGCTGACCCCATGAGTGAGTACGCAACATAAAGGTCGCTCTGTAAAGACTTGAAGACACCCAGGGTTTCTTAAGTTTATATTTATCTAAAATTTCTAAACATAAAGCCTTTTCTCAATGCTTTGTACTGCAGCTTGATAAAAGATTGTCACTGTAAAATATACTATGGGGGCATCAGCTAGTCTGAGATCATTGAACAATGCTGTGATTGGCTCGCCAGCCTAATGCCTGGGATGCGAACAAGACACAACCAACACACCTTTTCTTAGAGGCAGATAGTGAAATACTTCTTACTACCACCAATGAATGGTGTGAGTATGTAGGAAAAAAGCAGAATATGAAAGTTATGAAAATTTGATTGATATATCCATCCAAAATATACCAGTTCCAGCCAATAACAATGTTATAATCAAAATCATTTGGACATCCGCTTCACATTTTTTATATTGCAGCTTCTTGTTTGTCCTGAAAGAGTTAATGAAGGCAGTGATGGCAAGAAATGATACCAAACACAAATCCCCAAGAGTTCAGATCTGAGCTGTAGATCTGGATTAGATGTGCATTCGCCTTTCTTTTCTTTTCTTTTAAATTCTATCTCAGATATCCTCCATATTTCCTTTTCTTCGCTAGAAAATCCATTCCTCTGATTTAATTGGGTGCTGGAATCATATTCCATATCCTCTGCAGAGAGCCAAGTTATCTTAAATCCTGATAAATGGCAAGACCTTTTGCCCAAGTTCATGACAGCGAGCGTGGGAGAAGATGACGGCCTTGCTCTGAGGAGGATTTTTAAAAAAAAAAACAAGACCCTGTCACTGAAAAATGAGCCAGATAATCTGTTTCTGTTGCTGTGTGTTACTCATGCCAACCTTCAACTGAAACAGTAAGCATGATCCTATTAGCAAAGATAATACTGGGTATTAGTAGGTGAGCAAGGCAGCCTACGTATTTCCTTATTTGGATAGCGCAGCATTTGTTTTGGATGAGAAACGGATAAAAAAAAAACTAGAAAGAGTTTCAAAGAAAACTAAAAACCTGCATTTCAGACACACTTCCCAGAGGAAGCCGTTTGCTCATCTTTAACTGTCAGGGACGGAGACAGAGAAGATTGACAGCCCATGCAAATCTCACATCATGGCTTTCAAGGCCTCTCTCTCCCCCCCCCCGACGCCTCTAATCACGTCGAGCAATCATGGCGCCCACAGGTGCACCGTTCCCTCATCCGCTCTTTGAATTATCCTTCTGAGGAAGCAGATTTTTCAGGGAATTTCTCCAAGCAGTTGTCATACTCATCTGTTATGAGCACAACGCGTTCGGGTGTGTCTGTGCAATTGCGAGGGTGCATGTCTCGGCGCGAAGCAGGATGTGCGAGGTGAACACATGTAAGTCAGGGAGCTGGGCGAGCGTGTCAGGGGAGGGAGAACAGATCCCCGTGTTTCACACATGTGGCTCATTGACTGGATACAAACCCTGAACCGAGGGTAAAAATCATAACATCTGTTGCAGTAGCACATTAAAAAGTCCCCGAGCAGGACGTGTAACCTCTGGAGGGGCATCCCAAAAGTGCACAATGTCATCTGTTCTGTGTGTCTCTAACCTTCTGCCTCTGCTGCATGAATATTTCCTCGCCTCGTCCCCCTACCCTGCGCGATCTCTCCTTCTTTTCGCCCTTCTTTTTTAGCAACAGTGGAAGTGACATTTATTAATGGCGAATTTATGTGCATGACCGCCCTGAAACCTGAACTGTGCCTCGACCATCCCAGGAGACTGTCCGTCAATTCCTGTAACCGTCAGCGTGCCAACCACCTCCCCTCCAGCCCCCATCAGGCCGGCACGAGATGACTCAGAGTGATTTATAGAATTCGGAGCATTAGCAGTTTTGCAGATTTACACTGGTATTGATAAGGTGTAATATCTTCATGATTACGGCTCTCAGATAGAAGCATTTGCTCTGTAATTCTGTTGAATTGATTCTGTGTCGAGCACAATTTTTCCCAATGGGCATGTGTGTCTTTGTGTATGTGCATGCATGAGTGTGTGTGTGTGCGTGTGCGTGCACGTGTGTGTGTGGAGGCCTTAATTCTTTTTAGATTGAATTTATTCAGCAAGGAATAATGCTGTAATAAAACTGCGTAACAAAAGCCAAAATCATACATAATAGACGGTGCATGGTGAGACAACATAATAAGCTTTCAAATGTAAAAAAAAAAAAAAAAACAAATAATGGGATAGTAAAGGTAAATGAATCAGTCCTGGACCTGTAAACACGGACCAAAATGTCTCCCCCTTCAAAAATCGTCTTGAAGAGTTTTAATGGTAACCAGCGAGAGCCTGTTGTACACTTACTAATGTTTTATTCATCATACTTGCAGGCTCAGACTACAAAATCCAGCTGTAAAGAAATGGTGCGACTTTAATTGTGTAGCTCCTGGGGACTGGTTGCCATAGCAACATTAACACAGTAGAATGAGAATTAAGAGGAACGTGTGTGATGAAGGTTTACATGCCGACTGACCCGCCACAGACACACTTCATTGAACAAGCAGAACCGTATTGTGCCTTGCAAAAAAAGTATTTGTACCCCTTGAACTGTCCCGTTTTTTTTTTTTTTTTTTTACTGAGATTAAATATGATAAAACAACACAGTAGGGCACAATTGTGAATTATAAAAATAACTGCTCCATGCACACAGATCTGAATGTGAGGTGTACGTTTGTATTCAAACCCCAATTACTCTGACACCCTGGAATAAAACTGAGGACATGTTAATTCGTGTGTAACTTCATCTCAAAATAAATACAGCTGCTCTGTGGAAGCCACAGAAATGTGTTAGAGGACATTGGTGAACAAAAAGCATTATGAAAACCAAGAAACACAACAGACAGGTTTGGAAGAAAGCTGTTGAGAAGTTTAAAGTAGGGTTAGGTCAAAATGGACGCAGCTATATAGAGGCCAGTCCTGGAAACAAACATTTTGGAGGCTGTTAAAGACTTTAGAGTTGGATGAAGGTTCACCTTCCAGCAAATACAACAGCCAAAAACACGCAGCTCTGGAAGGGTTTAGTTAAAAATATATTTATATGTTTGAATGTCCCAGTCAAAGTCCAAACCTCAATCCAATTGAGATTCTATATAGAGATTTGAAATGGATGTTCACCAACACTCCCCATCCAGTCTGATGGACATCAAGACTTTCATTCTACACCAGTTTTCTCAAACTTCAGTCTGGTCTCCTGCCCCCCACATCCCTTTCCCAACACACGCACACAATCAAACATCCCCAAGGTGCAACAACGAAAGAATAATTCCGATTTATCATTTATTTATTTTAAATATTTTTGAGTTGACATTTGCCTTTCATAAAAACTAAAAGCCACCTTGATCTTTCATGTCTATTTCCAGGAATTAAATGTCAGTGTGTCTTGCAGCAACTGGTTACAGGCTTTTGCTTTTATTCTGACAAGGAGCTGAAGACTACTACATGTACGTGTACTGTAAGAAAGACTAAGCTCAAGCGCTACGTTTGATCACTTTGAGTACAGCTTCGCCTCCTTTGACAGTTAAAAACCTTTTGTTGTCAACCTTCTAGAAGTTTGTCTTCCATATTAAATCAGCTTGAAGACAGGCGAGTTTATCGCTCCCGAGGAATCTTATGTTCTCTGCATAAATGTAAAGGTGTAACACTACTTTTAGGTGTAACTGTAGCTGTTACCAATTAATAAAACAGGCAACACATTTTTGTTTAGGCTTGTTCATTGTCCTCGGAGTCGGCGCCTTTTGATAAAAATGTACAAAGTAATAGTTTATTTGTAAAATACTTTTAATTGCAGAAACAGCACAACGTGTAAAAGGCGGCTGTATCTGCTTTTGCACTGTTCAGTATTATTAAAGTATCAAATAATTTATTAGGTTAATAATTAATTGTTGAGATCCACCAATGAGAATGGTAAAATAAACATTTACCATAGTAACACTGGTTACTATTTCCTCAATATGGTTGCCTGCTCTGATGCTACAGTCTTGGTTTAATAAAATCAATACTGCAGTTGAAGTTCTTTCTTTAGATATCTTTTTTTGTAATGCTAAACTGGCATGGCAAATATAAACGAGCAGTTTCTCCATGTGTTATGCCTGGAGTGGCAAGATAGGACATGATAAAACAAAAGAAAAAACATAGAAGTGCAGCAATTAAATGTTGATAAACTCTTTGACTTAAGATAAAAACAGAACCAGTAGTTTTAAACATGGCGCTCACAACATTTTGAATGGTAATTGGTCTCCATAAGCTCACCTTCAACTTCTGATGAAAAGGTCCCTCACTGGAGCTGGTTGGGTGCGACAACCTGCAGCTTGTGTGTCACTGTTGGACATCATCAAAGGGGATATAAGAGCTCAAACTGGAAAAATCCATAACCTTAGAATCAACTTTTGGAGAGCACTAATTTCTTAAAAAGGTCACAATGAGCTTGAATGGCCTGAAACGATAACACAAAATATGCTTCCGCTCTCAAGGGCTGAAACTCAAATTGGTTCTCATTATGAAAGCTATGCGGCAGGACACACAAACACAAACGGCATCTGGGCGCTCAGCCATGTTCTGATCCGTTTCCATGGTAATGGAGACTGGGATCACATTGCATGCCCTAGCATTTGTTTGGTGCCCACTTTAGTGTTGTTTGTGATTTCTATCACTAGTTAACATCTGAAAATAGAAGCTGAATCTTTCCATGCAGGGAGTGCACACTGAAATGATATGCTAGTCCAGAAAATATTGCAACTGATTGCACACAGCTGGTGATAGGAATTCACTGCACAGCAGAAAGAATTCGCCAAAGTGAATGATGTCTGTTTACTATTGCGAGCGCCATTCCTTTCTGCGTTTTGCTTCGTGCGAGAACATCTCAAAATAAATCTATTTTTTTATCATCTTCTTTTCGCAGGTCAAGCCACAAAGAAAACTTATGTGAGCTACAACAACCTCAGGATCTGATCTGCTTAGAAACACTTTGTCCTCTGTTTGTGATCAGAAAAAAAAAATAATAATAAAAGCAAAGAAAGCTGTAGGATCCGAGAAAGAAAGACAGACAGAGAGCGCAGGCATCTCAGCACCACCTGCGGTACCTATGCACTCCAGGACTGTGGATGGCATCCAACCTTCATTCAGACATGATGCATGAGTCCTAACAGATACGAACAGAGCGCTGGGCCTGTGTGACTGTGTCGGAACCAAACCGCAGGTTGTAAACTTGTGATGTGGCCCTCTTCTCTTTGTCTGACGGGGAACGCATTGCCTGCTAAAAAAGGGGGTCACTGTGAAAGAGGACAAACACATAAAAATGGACCGTTGATCTGCTTCAAGAAATTTTCTTTTGAAATGTCATTAAAGCCATATTCTCTTGGGGTGTCCATTATCTGATTTCTGTTTTGTATTGTTTAAGTGATTTTTCTTCTGTGCCTCTTTTTTCTCTTGGAGTTGATTTAATTACCTTGAACAGCGATCTCTGCCACACATAGCATTTTGATTTGTCAACGTCAACTCAACTCAGTTCCAGATGATTTGTACCGAGTGATGGGCATTGTGAGTATATTTTCTTTGTAAATATTTGAGAGTATTTTCATGTTTGAAGAGCACAGAAATAGATATCCAGTCTTTGTTCAGTTGGATTTGGATGGTAACTAAAAAGCACCACAAAGTGTCCACTTTGCATGTGCCAATGTATGTCTGTTCTATTTGATGTAAACTAAACAAACAAACAAACAAAAAAAATCATAAGAAAAATAAATTCAGAAAATGATGATGAGCTTCTGCATCCTTCTGCGGTTTGTTTGTTTGTTTTTTTTCTTCTTTTTTTTGCTTTGTTTTTTTAATCTTTACCAGATGTGAATTTCGTTAGATTATGGAATATGGCTTTAAGGTGTAACTGGAAGCATGTTTGTTTTATATAGTTTTGTACTGGGTTTATTTTGCCTAATTAAAGTGTGGGAAACAGTCACATCGGAGCAATCATGCAAGTATGTTGTGATGTCTGTCAAATTACCAACATGTAATAAAATCATTTTGTTATTGTTTATACAATGATATTGGACAACATCATAATCTTTTTTTATGCATGTGCACAGGAGAGTCCCCCTGGACGTACGCTGCTGTGTGTTTTAGCTGGACATCTTGCAAAACGGTTTAAACTAGGGAGTGGATACGTACAAACAAGAGCTGCGGTGTTTGTTTCTGAAAGCTGATGGATATCCTACGTGCTGCTTGACAGTCTCAGCTCACAGTGGGACATATTAGTGAGCTCACTGAGCAGAAACAAAACCTGACGAGGAGAGGTTCTCCAGCATAATCTTTTTTTTTTACCCATATTGTCTTCTTGCAGCCTCATCTGTCTTTGTCAAATGCTCTTCTTTAAGGTATCACCGCCAATCACCCACGGTGACTTGAAAACCCCTCAGTCCTTTTCCAGATTTTGCCATGTCAGACACAAACTCTGTATTTGTTTTTTTGGGGAGATTATGTGTGATAGACCAACAAATATAAATCTGTGAAGTGGAAGGAAAGTGATTCATGGTTTTCACAATGTTTTACAAGAAAAAACTCAGAAAAAAATGCAGTCTCTCTGATGCAATTGTACCTGCAAGTCTTTTTTGTTTGTTTTATATCACTTTAACATTATCTGTTCTTTTAAATACAGCAATTCCATCCATGTTTTGCTAATACATCCTTATTTTGATGAAAGTTGGCTGGCTTCCATGCTCCTGCATCCCCTCAGCATGTTGCTACCACCACTATGTTTGGGGATGCTGTTTTCAGTATTTTTTGCCACTCATAACATTTTGCTTGTCGGCCAGAGAGTTACGGTCTCATTTGACCAATACATGCTTTTCTCAATACATGTTTTCCGTTTCCTGTGGCAAACTGCAAATTGACTTTTTAAGGCTTTCTGTAAACATCAGAAATAGTAGCTGCATCGATGGATGTTGCTCCTCCACAGTTATAATGAGCTATGTGGTCATGCTTCTAAACAAACCTCTGCTTGCTTGCATGTCAGTTCTGGGGGGGGGGAGGACAGTCATGTGGGTTTTTTGTTTGTGCCATACATTTTCCATTTTTGACAAATGGATTGAAATGAGCTCTGTGAAATTTTATAAAATACCAGGATATATCTTTTATTTTCTACCCAAGGCTGGTTTAAACTTCTCTGCAGTTTTATCCCCGACGTGTCCCTGGTCTTTATGATGCGTTTTGTTCCCTCATGTTCTCTGAGGCCTTCACAGAACAGATGGATGTATTCTGAGATTAAACCACACACAGGTGGATCGTATTATTTACTAATTAGATGAACATCTTGGAAACCATATATCCTCTCCCTTCTACTTCCCAGTTATGCATTATACTTTGTGTTGCTCTATCACATAAAATCCCATTAAAATAACTGTGATTGTAACACGAACAACTGTGGAAAATATGAAAGCATCTGACTACTTTTGGAAGTCGCAGTGTGTGAAGTAAGTATGCTCCATGTATATTAACAGGCCGTCATACACTTTTATACACATTAACCACGCTTCCTTTTTTTTTTTTACCTGCTTTTGCCTTCTAGCATTATGTTGGTATTTTCAATATTGATCATGTGTAAATATGCCACGATTGAAACACTTCAGTTTATTCAGCTTCTGTACATCCCCTTGAGGCTGCTACACAGGCACATGAAATATGACCAAATGATTCCTTTATTGTGTGTTTGTGAGACTCAAAGAGAGAGAACAAGCGAGGAGGAGGGAAGGAACATTATCCGTACCCACACGGGTTTTCTGTTGTTTCTCTTTCCATTTGTCTGGCATCTCTCGAAGCTCCTGAGGGACCAGATGGTCTTCGCTTCTCATGCACACAGTCTGTCATTTTTTGTTGCACACAGCCAAGAAAAATCCCACTTATACCCAATTAAGACTAGCCTCTCCCCTGGCAAATTAATTGCCTGTGTCAGAGTCTGTGTGCAAGTAATCAGTGGGGGCTGAGCAGAGTTTAGATTTGCAGCTCAGCAAAAAGAACAGAACTGCTAAACAGCTCAAGCAACGGCTCTTGGAATGTGGGTATGAAACAAAAACGGAGGGATATTAGAAAGGCTGATCCAAAAGCGGTTTTCATCCAACCTAAAATAAAATGAAGCATGGACTCCGTCAGCCCCAGTCTCTCAAGGCTCCTACGTAATAGTCCACCTGCTCAGTATGCACCTGCTCTGTAGGCAGCAGTTTCCTGGGCGAATCAAATGGGAAATACATCAAAGGAAAGAAGCTAATCACAGAACTGAGAGCAAGCAGGAGAACTTATGTTTTTAACTGTCAGTCTTTCTTCCGCAACTATTATCTCTGATTATGTGGCCACGGCAAACCGATTTATCACCTAATGGCTGTGCTAGTGCCTCATAAGTAATACCAATAAATAAAAAAAAATGACTCCAGTGTCCCCATTTTATTTGAAAAATCAAAGAAAAACTGTTCTCAAAACATTAAGTGTAAGGGCATTATGAAGACTCATTATTTATTTACTGAGTAACAGCTTTAGAGAATAAACAATCTAAATGCAAATGTATGGGAAAGATTTTGGGTGTTAAGAATTTGGCAGGATTTATTTTAACATGAAATTAACAATGAGTAACAAATACAGCACCTCCCACACTTTTTTTGCAACCCTGGTAAGGATGAGTAAAGGATTTAAAATAGACCTGTCTTTTATTGTAGTTTGATCATTCCACTTTGAAATATTACAAAAATCAAACCTCTAGTTTAAGTAATCAGTTTAAAAAGATCACTTGTGCTACTTATTAGTGAACTTGCTGCTCACATTTTGCACCAACCCCCTTTTAAAGATCAATTTTTAAGCAAAGAGGCCATATTCTTCTCCCACATTTCATGTGATAGTTATAAGTTATAAGTCAAAGGGCTTATAACCGTTCCTTTTTGCACTCCTGAGATCATCCAGAGTCCATTCTTATACTATCCCTTCATCTCACTCTGCAGATCTTCCTCTGGATTTAGGCCAGAGAGCAAAGGTGGAAGTAATAAAATGGTTGGTTGTGTCCGCTGAAATATTTCTCCTTAAACTTGACCCGATGAGACCCCAGAGATGAGTCAACTTTGGTTTTCCAGTGGAGTCACAGGGTTTTCTCTATTTAAAATCTCCTGGTAGGTTTTATTTTTATTCTTTTGCAAGTTTGCAAGACCCACATATGGAGCATTAAGTTCTGTTAATAGTGGGCATGTAGCACTTTTCCACACATTGTTTAGAATAACTTTGTAAACAAACAGCCTCAAAACCATTGTCTTATGAGATTGGATTCTTTTGCAATCCCTCCTTCCAGGCTAGTAAAGACATCTGAAATTTGAATTTTGACTACAAAGAATTTCTTTTACATTTCTTAGACATCTTTCTGTGTTTTAGGAAATATAGAAAGATGTATTTTAGTACCTCAGTTATTATTTGAAATATATTCACGATACATTTTCACTATTGTTTTGACTAAGAGGAAAGCTAATAATATCATTGCAATAGCTTAAAAAGTATCCTGGGCAGTGTCGTGGTTTAATTATATGTTAGCGTTTGATGTGAACAATAGGTTTTACTGACTCTAAAAATGTAAGCCGCCTCGCCGGAAAAGTTCTTGCTCTTAAGCGCTGTCTACTTACACAGCTGTCACAACTGTCCTCACTGTCAAAAGAATTACAGGACTGCATGACCTAATTTTGATGACAAGGTGACACTGCTGCTCTGAGGAAGGCGCATTTTAACGTGTGTCTCGTGTGACATGTAAAAGTCCCTGCTCCAAAGGCTCAGACTTTCTTCTGTCTGAGTTTCATGTCACTTTGGTCCGGCTCCGCCTTTGAGGAAAGCCTTCTTTATCTTGTCAGAGCTCCTGATGCGCTCTTTCACAGACAATTTACTGATGCTGAGTCTAGATTAGCCCTGTTTCATGGCTCCTGGGCCTCAGGCTCTCCTATCTCTCCATAAATGTCCAATTATCCAAGTGCAGCCTGAGTGAAACCTTATCTGCTTCCCGTCAGTGACCAGCTGAAGCCTGGTATAACATGGGGCGTATAAAGGCACTCTTCAGTTCTCTTATTTTTCTTCTCTGCTGTATCTTGTACTCTAAAGCTCGCCATGAGGCTTTTATAATTCGCAGCATTTTTCTCCTTTTCTGATCTCAAGAAAACAGGCCAGTTAGTTTTACCAGAGCATTTTGACAAACACATTTGAAATGCATTCAGTACTTAGAAAAGGCTTTTTGTGGTCATGGCAACTTCAACACGTCTCCTTGCTTCTATTCCTCAGGTGGGATTTCAGGCCATTCCTTTACCATTCTTCGAACCTAAATGTTCTGGTGGCACATTGTATGCACTCTACAGTCCTTTCTAGAGATTCTCACTTCAGGACAGATGGTTGCCTAGGCAACCATAGCATCTTTATTTGCCTCCTGCTCCTTGACTGTTTGTTTGGCATCACTGTCTGTCTAATAACAATCTTGCCTTGTTTCTTCTTTAGATTCTTTTGGAGATTTTTAGTTCCATTTCCCAGTCAACCATTTTCTTTTTTTTAAAATTTCATGTCATGTACCCTATATTGAAATATAGACCCAAATCACTATCTTCCCATCCACAAACTTATCTGTTGTGTGGTGGTTTTGAGGTGATATGCAGAAATCACTTTTGGCTGCATCTGACCAGACTGTGTACTCTCGGCATTTTATTAATTTATCACAATGTTCAGCATCAAACTTTAAATGCGCTACAACCTGATATTTTTTTTTTCCTTCTAAAGTGAACTCCTGTGTTGTGACAAATTATAAAGGCTCTTTGAAGCGCAGTGTGTGTGTGTGGCCCATGGCTCTTCAACAACTTTTGATTGTCTTTTTGACTACTCTGTAAGNTTTTTTTTTTTTTTTTTAATTTCATGTCATGTACCCTATATTGAAATATAGACCCAAATCACTATCTTCCCATCCACAAACTTATCTGTTGTGTGTCTTATCTGACCAGACTATGTACTCTCGGCATTTTATTAATTTATCACAATGTTCAGCATCAAACTTTAAATGCGCTACAACCTGATTTTTTTTTTTCCTTCTAAAGTGAACTCCTGTGTTGTGACAAATCATAAAGGCTCTTTGAAGCGCAGCGTGTGTGTGTGGCCCATGGCTCTTCAACAACTTTTGATTGTCTTTTTGACTACTCTGTAAGAAATCTTCACAAGACCATCTGGAGTGTTTTGCAATAAGATTGCAAATGTCTTTGCTCTTAGCAATCATGGATTGCTTCTTATGAGGTACCTTACAAATGAGAAACCTTTTTTTTCTATATATATTTGAAGATGCAGGAAGGCTTTCTATCTACTGAGAGTTCAGTTATTTTCTGGTTGTTTCTCCTGCATGTGTTCAATACTTCTTATTTTAACTCCAATTTATTACACACAGCTTAATTTAGGATTTAATTTCATGACAATTTGTTCATCAGAAATATATTTGCCCAGGAAAATGTTGACGTCTTCAATACTCGTATCCGCTGTTCTAAATTAGTCTGAGACCACTGGGTTTGAATTCGTATCTGTTGCTACTCAGAGCTGCACCTTGGCCTGTTTATAGGCTGATCCCTCTCTGCCTGTGTCTGCATGCGTGTGTGTGAGTGTGTGTTACTGCATTTTTAATCAGCGGAAGAGACCAGGCATCATTCTCATCACATTAGTGTCTCCTGGTATTTATTCCTATCTCGGCATGTTCACCCCTGTGACGAGGGAGTTGGGTGGGAGGAGAGAATACGTTTGAAAATTTGCTCATTTGACAGTCATTAGAGAGATGAATTCTGACAGTTCACAATTAGCTCAGTCACCTCCTTTATCTTCACTCATCTGAGACATCACTGGCTGAGGGATTTTCAACTCTTTTTCCCACCCCGTTTTCGCCATCCGTTTTCTCCGCCGTGTGCAAAATTCCAGTTTCCAGTCAATAATTATTCGAAATGTGCAAGTCTGAATTTGTGGGTTTAATCGACTGCTGGGGTATGAAGACACCTCTTAAATATTTTCAGCCGAGGAGGTGCTCTAATCTTTTTTACATTTCCCCCCCGACTTCCCCTGTCACCGAAATGCTTCCATGAAGAAAATATGCACGGGAACTGGTGCACACCTTGTAAATATGTTGAGAATCTGTTCTGCCTTGGCTGCACAGAGGATCAAAAACCTTTACTTGTAAGAGAAATAAGCAGCATATTTCTTTTTCTTTTTTTTTTTTTCCAGGTGAATCAAAGCTCAGGTTGAGAGCACAAACAAAAGCCAAGAGCATTTAAACCGCGGCATCTCACCATTGGCTTTAACCCAAGCGGGGAGAGATGTCTAAGTGGTGTCTGGCTTTGAAATGTAACCTGAGAGCCGAGTCTTTTATTTCAAGCGGCATAGCAATTGCAATCACACACATCCCACATCCCTTCCACTGTTATTTCCCAACAAAGCAAATTCCTAAAGCAAAAGAAAAGCAAAGTGCACAGAGATGAATAAATGACTGACTTACAGTCACAAATGTGCACGTCAGAGAAGGGCGAAGGGAAAGAAATGTATTTTCAAAAGGATTCAGAGAGGAAAAAAAGCTTTAAATTGGTAGGTAGAACCAGCAGCTGTATTATGTGCTTGTGGTTGTACTGTAACTCTTTTATGTAAGATACCAAAGGTACTTTGAAATCATTGTGATTTTTAGAAATTAAACTATTCATATAGTATTTTCTGTTTTACATTGGACTTTAAGGATCATATACTGTTCCTGTTTTAACTAAGACATACATTGTCCGTGTGTGCGTTGCATTTTTAGAAATAATGTTAATTGCATTTAGCAACATACATTTGGAGCTAGGTATTAGATATAAATTTCTCATAATAGTTTACAGAAATGTGCCATTCTTCCTAACAGAACTCCTCTTACTGAAGGTTGTCATTTTAGCCCACTTATTTTCTTTTTGACTACGATTAGAACTGTTTTTTGGCCACTCCAAAACATTGACTTTGTTTTCCCTCAGCCACTCTGTAACTAATTCAGCTGTATGATTTGAGTTGTTGTCCATTTGGAAGAACCATTCATGCCCAAGCTTTATCGTTGTAGCTGATATCATGACATGCTGCTTCAAATAACATCGTTTTCTGATTATCTATTCTATTTTGTCCCTCCAGCCAAACAACATGATGCTGCCACCCCTGTAATGACGGTCATTATGGCAAAACACTTTATTTTGTTTCATCTGTTATCACATCAGAGGACATGTTTTTGTCCTAAAAAATGCATCTGTAAGCTGAAATCTTGCTCTCTGCGTTGCGTTTGGAGGGATGCCTTCTTCACTGACACTTGTGGATATTGACACCTTTCACAAAGTCTTTTTCCTTTTTTATGGGGGGTGATTTGCAACAAAATGGTTTATTTTTGCAACTATCAACCTCCTTCCTTCCCCAAATGTTGTGCATATATGTATATAATTGGAAGTACTACGCATGTGGAAGTTATTCCAATTTTTTTCCCCTGTGATCTTGATTGATTTCGTTTGATTTTTCCTTAATACGACAAAAGCAAGCTGTAATATGTAGGCTGTATGGTGCCTTGAAAAAACATCCATAGGTGTGTCTGCACTTATCGCAAATATGATATCAGAAGCTTATTAAGCTGTGACATTGGTCTTTCCCAAATTATTTAAGGGCATAGTAATGCTAGTGAATATTAGACACAACCAGTTTGTGACGGGGGAACCAAAGACATGTAGGACAAACACTGAATTTGGACGCTGGACCCTCGTGCTGCACGGCACAGGGCTACCAACTGCGCCGCTATGCATCCCAGTCTTTTGTACCTACTATGTAAATATCTGGTTTCAACAGTACTTTTTCAGAAGAGCCAGTTTTTAAGGAAAGTGTTACATTTGTTAAGGATGGAGATGTCTCAGAAATGCCTGTATCTAGAATGATTCATGTGCCTTTTCTTTCTGAGTATTGATTCCGATTCAGGTCCATTCTGCAACTCTGTCACACAACTCCACCCTCAAGTACGTAAATACTGCAAGTCTTTCTCTGGACACTATGCGGTAAAGTCAAAGGGCGAAAAATCAATTCAAAGTGTGAATTATAGTCTCGCCATGCAAACTACATTGTGGAGCATTGTGTCTCTCATTTTTCAGGTGGTGGTGGTGGTGGAGTGTGGAGCACTCTCCATTTGATTAAGCTCTACCCAAAGGCTGCATCAATTATGTATCTTCACAATGGAGTTAATGGACTGCAATAGCAGCTGAAGATGATTTGACTAAATTTCCACATGACGTGGCAAGAAAAATATCACTTCAATAATGTAACCCTCCCGAGCAGCTTGTCTGGAGTGATAAAAGATCAGGTCTGCTTCCAGTTTATTAAAGATGAGTGGAAACTCTTTTGTTAATTTTCCTGTTAATGAGGGACACATCAAGCTGCCTGATGTACGCCCTCGAGGAAATTGCAGAATCCAACACATTCAGCCCACTGTTGCCATGCATGATCCAGTCAATGTAGTATTATTGTGCAACACCTGACTGGTGATTTCCCAGGGTGGATCGCTGTGTGTCATGGTCTGGAAATGTTTTCATCCTGAATGGGAACAAAACAAGTGAGATTATTTCAGTCACTCCGTCACCAAGTGAGACATATTTTATAGATTAATTAGTTAAAGATTGATGTTTTAACACATTTATTTCTCTTGTTTATCATGACAACTAATTATTATATTTAAAATTAGAATATTACATTAGACCAATAAAACATTTTTTGAAGGCCGAAATGTGGTCTTACTTGTTTAAAGATTATCTTAAAAAACAAAGCTTTTAATCTGACAAATAAAACTCATTGGGACATATAATCTAATTTACTGAATATGACTGTAGCTTTCAAAGGGAACAGGGTCTGAGCAAACAATATTTCCACCATGGGAGAAGAAGTGGATATGGTGGAGAATCACATATACATCAGCATTCACCTGGACAACAAACTGAACTGCAGATGCAACACTGAAGCCATCCACAAGAAGGGACAGAGCTGATTTTGCTTCTTGATTAAGCTTAGGTCCTTAAACGTCTGCAACAAGATGCTGCATATATTCTATGAGTCTGTTGCGGAGAGTGCAACATCTTTGGCCTCCATCTGTTGGGGTAGCAGCATCAGAAGTCAGACAGTTTAAAAGACTAAACAGCCTAAATGTTGACTACCCTGGAACATCTGGACAGCACTGCGGGAAAAAAAAAGAAAAAAAAAGGGATTCTTTAAATAATCAAGGAAATTACCAACAATAGCATTTAGCCTCCCTGAGTTTGACTGACATTTTGCACAAGAAATGGACGAAAAATTGTATCTGTACATGTACTAAGTTTGTAAAAACATTCAAATACAGACAAATACCAAAAAATAAATAAATAAATAAATAAATACATACATAAATAAATAAATGCTTTTAGATTTCTATTGGCAAAACATTAAAAAGCATTTGACATATCCTCTTGACTGGCCATATTTTTTCTTTCCTTTGTGTGGGCCTCTCACATCAAATCCCAATAAAGTATCACTGTGGTTGTAAAATGAGAAAATAAAAAGATAAGCTAAGATTCAAATAAAGATAAGTTATGATTTAAAAAAAAAGATTTCCTTTGGCACAAGCGATCAATCTGAAAGGAAAACAGTGAAAGACTTTCAGAATCATATATAACTAATATTTCAGACCAGGAAGCCCCAGTCCTTTGAAGCAAAATATGAGGAAAGAATTGCTGCATAGTGCTGTACCAGGGTGGGGTTTGTTTGTACATTCTGGATTTGAAGTAATGTCTCTGTTCAGCTTGTAGGACTGCGAACCTTGCGACCCAACGACTCTAACTGAAGTCTCCTGGGTTTTGATCCCATGAGTGGACCCTCACAGAGAACAGAAGGGGCCAACCAAGTCTCAACTACACAATCACTGACCCATCTGCTCATCGGGCCGGCAGGGAGAGCGAAGGATGCGGAGACCAAAGCTCTTTACAGACATCCAGCTCTAGTATTAGCCTGACGGCTCACATGGTGTCTTTTAAAGCCCCAAACAACATACAGAGCAACCATGATTGCTTTATTTTTGGGATGCGGTCCAGACTGACTGTAATGATAGAGAGCAGAGACTCTCTAGCTACATGCACACAGATAGAGGGGGACATGAGTGGCAGTTTTCCTGCTGCTCCGCTGTACATAATTTACAACATAAACAACATGTCAATTCAACGATGGGCTTTCAGAATGAATGGGAGGTTCGTTCAATGTGACATAATAAGGCAGCGGGTTGTAACCTGACCCCTATGCTGCCGCGTCTTCTGTTCTGTAACATGCACATCCATGTAGATGCTGCTAATGACCTCTCACATAACAAGTGTCTGCTGCGGTAAGGCTCGGCTGAAAACGCTGCTCACCCCATTAATGTCAGCAAGAGGCAAAATGTGTCATGTTTCTCTCCCCTGGTTAGCTGTGAAAATATATAAACCTCTCGGCTTCATCATGGCCTTAAACCCCCCCAACCCCATCCCCCTTACAGTTTTCTCATGATCAGACTTCTTCCAGCAGCCCCAGAGTGGATCTAATTTATGACATAGGACGCAAAATGCAATTACTCTCTAAATCTGTGACAGAAGGAGAGTCTCAATGTGGTTCTGGCTTATCTCTGATTTACAGTGTAACTTAAGAGAGCCCATACATTTTTTTTTTTTCATGACAAGCAACTGAATGAGGATCACCTCTCTGATGATGCACTGTTTAGCAAATAACATCACATGCATCAATGACACCTTGATTGAATTGTGTGTCGTCGTTTTGGTAACCCGTCTGAAAGGTAATGAATTGAAATAAGCACAAATATCATATAATAAGATCTTGTTACCCGAACATGAAGGATCTGATGAATGATAATTGCAGTTTTATCTTTTCTTTACTGTGTCTAAAGGCTAGTTATTATTTGTTCACAGCAAAATATGAAGATTTGGTACAAAAAAAATATATATATCTATTGATTGCTTGTTCTGCTGTGGTGTGATACTACTGCCACCTATTGATGCCGCATAAATATCTGTTTTGTGTTTTATTCATACCTTAGAGCCTTGTAGTCTCACTGTCCTGTCTTAGTCTGTAGGAAAAGCACAATCAGAAGTGGCAGATGACAAAATGTATTTCTGAATAGACTTCCCGTTCGGGGTGAACAAGCTTCCTGTGTGGCCTTAATGTCGGATCAAAGTGAATCACTGGGACTTTCACAAGATGGCGCTGCAGATGTGGTTGCTGAGGTCAGATAAGGCCTCCATATCATGATTATTTTCCCTTTTTGACCCACATACATTAAACAAACTCTTTCTAGACAGGTTTCCACACTCATCCTTTGATTATGCATCAAAACTTTGCATAAAAGTAGTCGCAAAACGAAATCTAAAGATTTTTACACTGATTTATATTAATTGTTCCGCAAAGGTGATTTACTATGTTTACAAAAATAAAACTATGGGAAACAACAAAAATAAAAGTTGTCTATTCAGCCACCAACAAACAGCATGTAAATGGTGATATACCTGCAGCAAAATTCTTCAGTGTGGCATTATGATAAGGCTGTAAAAGATTAATTTAATTTAAAGTCTTTTACAAACCAAAATCACAGAAACCTATTTCTCACTTGTTGTTCGTATATATTTGACTCTATTCTTACATTAACTTTAAAATGTCAAGCAGGCCTGAGCCTAATTCTGTCAAATTGTTGCCACTAAGATCCAAATTTAAAGCTACCAGCACTGATATAAAATATTTCAAAGAAATACACAGGCTTTCTATCAAAGTTATAGTTGGTTAAATTCTACACATATCTGCCAATTGATTAATTAGGTCACAATGTTCCAGTGGTTGTAAATAACAAGTGGTTTGCATCCTCTAAGTTTTGGAAGGCAACAATTTCTCACTTCATTTCTTTGAAAGGTTTACCTTTTGGGGAAAAGGATTTTAACAAATAGAGAAGTCAGTTATAAGAATATATGTCATTGAGTTATGCATATTAAAAAAGTGAAAGCCATAATATGGATTTCTTAGTGCTTGCAAAATAATGAATATTATTTTTTTTAGGTTAACATGCTAAGAAAAACCTGTATTCATTAAACATAATTACTACTTCTTTATTTTTCCCATATAATTAGTTTTTATGTCTGCTTGTGTTTCGTTTTATAACTCTTAAAATCTTGTGCTGCTGGCATAGATCAAAGTATTATGTCACTGCAGAAATGAAATAAATGAAAAACAAAGCAGTTATTTTTGGAGATTTGATTGCTCTGTTATTATTCTTGGCTTCAACAATGACAGAGCGTATTATGTTGTCATGGAGTAAAATAAGGGATGAATTACCCAGTTGTTATTATGAATAGAAACTCACTTTGGTTATACCCGGTGATATTTCATAAACTGAATGGTATGGACAGAGCTTGTGTTTAGGAGGTAGAAGTAACGTCAGATTGGCAGTAATTTATAGTTTCATTTATTCAACTTCAGTCAGTTTGTGCTGCTTCACACAAACTGACTGAATCTGAAAACACAGTGTAAATGACACTGTGTTGTCATTTACACTGTAGGTAAAAAAACAAAAGGATATTTCAACTACTGCTCGAAATTCCATTGTTACAGTTTAGCTTGTTAATATAGTCTATATATAAGATTTGAAGGTTTATTTGAGGCTTTTTCAGTTATTTACTCTAACCTGGCTAAAGAAATGAAATGCATTTATATGTAACTATAGATGCATAAGGTTATGAATGACATTTTTTGTCTTTTTCACTGTCCTATTGCTCATTAAACTCTAACTTAAAGCATGATGATGTTCATTATTATGGTGCAGATGTTCCTATGACTGTTCCAGACTGAGGGGTTGTCTGACCAAATTTCTAAATACGTCCTGGGAAAGGTACAAGGTGACAGCTTGAACATTGCTGCTTCGCTACAAATGATCTGAACACTTGCAGATATATATATATATATAT
>NW_006800029.1:159829-169507 GCF_000485575.1 Poecilia formosa | reverse complement strand
GAGAGAGAGAGAGAGAGAGAGAGAGAGAGAGAGAGAGAGAGGCCTTTATTGAACAGTTGTTAGATATCACAGATTTTCTCTGAGTGTATTGTTAAGAGGTCAGGGCAGACGGTTACTGCATTCTCATCTGTAATCGTCTGTCTGGGTTGCATCATCCGAAAGACCAATTTGGAAGAGCTAAACAAAGTCACTGTGCAAAGAAGGAGGCTTATGAAATGGAAAACATCAGACTACTGCAGGAGATCTTTAAGGTTTAACAAGACATTATGACTCTTTTAAAAAAAAAAAACAACCTCTTGGTTCGTACAAGTTACGCATCTAATTTAACTCTGGAATTATTAAGTATTTTTTTTAATCCCACTAAATTTGAATTTGAAGACCAGTCCAGAAATGTGTGAGAGAACTTACTTGAAACTCTGGTACAACCACAGGTGAGTGGAAGATAAGTGGTTTTAGTCAGAACACAGGGAAATATAAAACTCCAACACAGGAATAATCTGGGATCATTACAAACTGGTAGATGTACTGAAATTGTCTGTCCTCATAAAAAGTGTGGCTTGGTGAGTCAATAAACACTAAGTGTGTGAATCAGTGCCAGAAAGATGAAAAGTTCACCTTTAAAAATAACTCTTCCAAAAGCTGTGAGGGAAATGCTGCAGACTTGTCCAACAGGGGCATCTGGCTTTCGGATGGTTTGTAGAGAATCCTTAGCATTGGCTTTAAAAAGGGTTCATTAACGGTCCAAAACGTTAAATAATAAAGGTTTCTAGGAAGGTTTTATTTTTCTCCGACAAGTGGCTGTTGCTCTCAGTGATCAAAACAGCAACACAATGGCCCTGAGGCACATCAATGGGGAGATCAATTTCTATTTGACAGGCCGATCAAAGTCTATAACAGATTCTCCAGCAGGATCTCAGACTCCCCAAGGAAGCCCTGACCAGACCATCATCAAAGCCATGGAGCCTAGATTTAAACCCATTACTGTCTCTGTTCGAGGCACCAATAAATGTCAGAGTTACTCAGTCATTCCACCAGGGGAGATGTCAATACCTGTCCTTCCTGCCGCCACATCTTCCTCTGTGACAAATCAAAGGACCAGCAGTGATGCAGCCAAACAATTTCAGTGGCTGTTTACCTCAATGCAAATAAGTGCTGTGGTACAACATTACATTGATTTATGCAAAAGAACTAGGATTGCCAATTGAATTTTGTTCATTGGCTCTGTGCTCTTACATTTTACAGAGAAATGTCAACAACCTCTGAATTACTCCTGCCATTCATTAATCACAACTGCATTTTCTAAGGTTTGGGAGAACAGGAGGTGTCAGGCATCATCGACGTTAGCAATATGTATAGACATCTCCATATATCATTTTGTCAAAACAGTATTAGGAGACAAAATTCCTTTTATTGACAGAGCAAATACTTAACATTTAAATGACATTTGTCTTAATCTTCCGATCTAAAATTATTTCTGACTCTTGCTTTCACTTAAATCCTGCTGCTGGTTGGTCACACAAACATACTTCATCATTACGTCACTCCCTTGACCCGTGAAGCCTGTTTGCCCCACACCAGTCAGCTGACACAGGGCTGTGCTTGCTTGGCAAGTCGGGCATAACAGATGAATGGACTGACTTCAACCCTCCCTTGCTGCAGTGGTCGTTAAACCAACAAAACAAATACATAAAAGGAGATACCAGGAAGGGACGTAAAAATTTTGTCTTCAGACTTTTGTGAAAGGAGTTAATGAAAAAAACAACAACAACTGATCCTGAACTTGTAAGCATCATAGTATTAGCGAAAATTGCAAAGACAATTGAAATCAATTCTGGTCCCACTCTTTGATAGAGGGCATTTCCATTCACAACATTTTTTTTTTTTTTTTTTGTGGACCTTAAGAATTTTTTTAATTAATTGTGTTAACTAGACTACTTTTGACCAGACATTTCTACTTCATCTCAGCCAAGAAACGTCTTTCAGTAACTTGTATGCAGTCTATTGCTCAATGGCTGCCTCAAAGTGCAGTTTCTGTATTTCAGCCAAACACTCATTAGAACATTAAGAGGGGCTCTCTCGTTTTACACACACTACCACTGAGTAATAGCTGAGCTAATTTGCAGACAGAGCAGGGTGCTTCGTGTTTCTTTAAACAGTCACAGGTTTGGCTTTGTGCATATTTCATGTACCCTTAATTTTTCATTGCACTCTCTTTGATGGATGAGACTATGCATTAGTTTGAGAACGCAGTCTAAACATAGCCCTAACATGTTTGATACCTTGCAGGGTACCTGCAATTTTACTTTCATGAATCTAACTTCACTTTTGTGCTAAATAATTTATTTAGCACAAATAAAATAAATATAATAATAAGTATAATAAAAGATGAGAGAATAACATGGATCTTAGATTTAAAGTAAATAAATGAGCTGATTAATGTAATAGATTGTGCTGGTATAAAGCAGGGGAGCACCTTGTGAGCTGTGGTGATCAATAACAGAACCAGTCTCTTCTGTTTCTTTGCACTATTAAAGCACACACAGTCATATCTAATACATTTGAAAATCATTTTTATGAGTTTTGTTTGTTGTAGTCAAGAATGTACTATACAAGTAGGCACAAAACAAATTTGTGTATTAAAATGTTTTTTTTTGTTTTTTTTTGTGGTCTGGTGTGATATTCTAATCTTAAATGTCGCATTTGCGTCAGTGAAAAATCATTATAATCAACAGAAGTAAAGGCTTGAAAGCACCAGACTGTAAATAATAATAAACATAATAGCAATAGTAGTCTACTTTATTGAATATGAGTGTAAATATTGTTGTAATTGATCATTCTAAATTACCCTTAGAAGATTGCTTCTGCATTTTGAAATTACACATTCTAGATTAACTTGTCTCTCCAAATTGTCTTTAGGTGTGAGTGCATAGTTGTTTGTTCTCTGTGTGTCTATGCTGCGTTGTGATGGGCTTGCAGCAAAAGATACATTGATTGTTTTAAGTCCTGCAGCTTCTAGAGTGGATGAGCAGACTAGTTTCTGAGAAGACTCAGATTCCTCAGTGTGTGTAATAATGCGCTGGGGATCTTTTACCACTCTGGTTGCAGTCACACTGTGCTGTGGCTTGCAGGGGTAGCAGCATATTGCGACAGATGTGCGGGTTTAATGAACCCATTAAGAAAGCAGGCAACAATCATTGGACAGATCCTGGAGATGTCTGAGATGGTGATGGACAGGAGGTCACTCACCAAACTGCCCTTCATCATTTACAATCCATGCCGCCTCCTTAATGATCCCCTGCTGTGGCAGACTCGGCTGTCGTCATTTATGCTACAACCCTTTGCCCTCGCTGCTGTCTTTTGTTGCGATTGCTGCTTCACGTCTATAGAAGCTATGCTTAAATTTCACATTTTGATCTTCTAACTTTATTTATTCTGATGGTTTCTGATTATTTTTGGTAAATTTACAATGTGCATACTTTTTCAAACGAGTTAATTATGTCGTCTGCTTTGCTTGCTCTAATTTACCTTATGTGCCTTTGTGACAAAATGAATTACCTGGGATAACCATCCATCCATCCATCTATCTTTCTGAAATATTTGTGAAAAAATTCAGTTAACAGGCTTTCCTACATCTTTCTCATTTCCTCAGACTAGATACCACTTTAACATGACATTGGATTCAAAACAGCGTTTGAAGTTTTATGCAAACGTATATTCCCAATAAGTTTACATCCATTGCATTTACTTTAATATTCAGACTTATTTGTAGGTAAAGTAGTGAATAGAAATGTAATTTATCAATGCAAGACAATGCCTTCAAAACAGTCTGTGAGTCAATAAAGTAGAACAGTACTGAGATTTGCTAAATCAAAAATTGCTTTTATGAAAGAAACTCACACTTTTCTATTTGTTAAAGGAGATTTCAGTGTGGAATTCTGAAAAAAACAACAAAAAAAAACAAAAAAAAAAACACCTGTGATGGTTAAGGGGAGAAGTGCCTAATTACAATTGATTATTAATTATTCCGTCTACTTGTGCTACAGTAAGTACTAATGGTGATTCTTAAACGTTGAATGAGTGAATGAAGGAATGATCCTCCCAGTTGGTTTGAAGCAGAATTTTATGACATTACTCGTGTAGATTTACCGGACAAATACACCGGTGGAGATTTGTACTGCACAAGATCAACACATGTGCAGTTTGTGTGTTCGACAAGAAATATCACATCTTTTTGTGGGGGATACAGTAAAGATGTGGAAGCAAAGATGTGGAACTGAGGTGTCCTGATCATGTTGCGCTCTGTGCAGAAAGACAAAATGTATAATTCTGAGCTCCCACGATGTGAAACAGGGTGGCGGCAGTATCATCCTATGGGTTTGCTTTTCTTTAGTAGGACAGGGAAGCTGATCAGAGTTGATAGTTGGTATGATGGAAGGAATTAAATGTACAGCAGTTCTTGATGAAAACGTGTTAGAAGCTATAAGAAGACTTTTCCAGAATTGTTCACCTACGACATTTAATTCCTTTTAGACTATCTAGGATATTTTATGCATTTAAAGGGAACGAAGAGCTGTTCCACATGATTGGTGTGATTCGACTTTTGTTTTGTAATTTAAGAAAATCTTTCTTTTTTCAGACTTGTGAGCTTTATATGCAATGACACATTGTGCCTGTTCGAGTGGTGTCGTAAAATGAGTTCCTCAGCTTTTATGGTGGCATAGAAGAAAGCTGTCAGCGTAATGAATGCTGGGTGTAAAAAGTAGGAAGGAATGTTCTGTCTCCATTTTTACAATGAACATCATTGTTTGAAGCACACGTCTGAGAAACCAGTAACTGGTACGAGTTTTTCCACACCTGTTTTGTAAACTTGATGTACATATCTAATGTTCTATCTGTCTAGTTATGTTCTGCATGTCTAAATTCTGTTTTTTTTTTTATGATATTCTTTGCGAAATAAGCAGGACATTAAGACCAGGAGCAGAAACCTTCCAGCTAAATGTCTAAAACAAAAGCAATGCACTGCTTAGTACATAAACCAACAGTATTCTCTCCTAAGCTATGCATCTGTACAGAAACACATTGAGCTATAAAAGTGAGTGGGCAGATTCCTCCTTCCACCTGACCTCAGTGCTGTAGCGTTTGCTCCACAGGTATACAGTAAATGTTTTTAATGACCCATCACTTGTCAGGTGTCTGCATCCCATGCAGTCAGCCTCACCTTAAAACGCTAACACTATTATTGCTGCTGTGAAACAACACTTGCTTATTTATAAATTCGGTACTTCGTAGTGTTGTCATGCTTCCGTATACACATGACTTTAGCATAAACATTTCTCACATTGCCACTGCAGCCCTGGATTCTACTGGGTTTATCAAAATAAGGTGCAAAATGCAATTATTTGGCTTTTCTAAATCTGTGACTGAATGAGAATGTCATTGCTATTTTCTCTGATTTTTCTGAGGATGAGTCAATGAAATTAACACATTTTAAATGCAAATAACTAGATTAATGAGTAGCATCACATGCATTTGGAATACCTTCGATGATTGTTTTGGTAACCCTCCTGGGAGGGTAATGAAGTGAAATAAAAACAACATCTTTTAATAGGACATTGTTACCCAAACTGACAAACGATAATTGTGTTTTTATATCTTCTGTCGTGTGACCAAAGGTTATTTATTAGCTGCAGAAAGGAGATGAGGATCTCATTAATCAGGCAGTAATCAGGATGCCTCTTTTTGTGACTCTACTGCCATCTACTGATACTGCAGTAATGACTGTTTTCTTCCTACATCAGAGCTTTTCCACTTAATATCTTGTATCAGATTGAGAGATCAGTCCTTAGAGATAAGAGAACGTTATTTCGAATAGACCTCCTCATCACCGAGGGCAAGTTTCCTCACCGTGTTGCAGCGTTCAAATTGATTTATTTTATTATTTCACCAGGTGGCGCTGCTGGCATTTTAGATCGCAAGATGCAATTTGATGTCTGTATGATTTTAGGTTTTTTTGTGAACACGTGGTAGTAATCTGGTTCATCGGTTGACACTATTCTTTGGATGTATTGCTTTGTTTGACATACTGCTATCTTTGCTATGCTTTGTCATAAAAGAATCAAAGTGAAACTGACAAGAATTTATCTACAAAGCACAGATTTAGGTTAAAAAAAAAAGTTAATTACTTAATAATGACAGGAGAATATTTGAATAATTTCCAGGGTCCTTTCTTTTGCTTTGCCAGTTACGTTTCTGAAACTTACTGGCTATTTTGCTGGACATGTTATTGTACCAAACAGGTTACTTTCTTAAAGTTGTCCCTAATATTAATGAGTTCTTTGCTGGTTCTTCATAGTTACTTTGTAGAAGTTGCAGAGGGTTTCCTAGTTACGCTCCTAAAACTTTACCAAAACATACTGGGTATTTTCCTGGAGATTTCCACCACTTTCCAAAGCTTACTGCTTTCTAAAACTTCCACAGAAGCTGCTGGTTGCCCTGCCAGAGATCGTTCTGAAAATAAATACGATAAGGTACTTCCCTGGGATGTAATAACATAGATTTGACTTGACACTTAACTCTGAAAAAAAAAAAAAAAACTTTACTTGTGACTTTAAAAAGTTGGATTGCTCCCACTTTTTGTCATTAGTTCAGTTAAACTTGAATTTAATGTCTTAAAAAAAACTGTTTACAAATCAAACAGGGCGGTTTTTCAGCTCAGGAACAGGCTAGGCCTTCGGTATAAAATACATTTTTCATACATACTTTAAATTCCAGTGACTGTTGAAAAGCAGATACCAGGCAGCAACAGGAGAGTTTTTCTTTTCTTTTTTTTTTTCTAAAATGGGGAAAACAATATAAGCAAGCAAAAAACCCTAAAAAGTAAACAAACAAGTGTGACAACTCCTGTCATTGCCTGGCTTAATATTTCACATATTTGTCTCTTGGGTGAAGTGCGGGTGGTTTGGAGTCAGCTACTGACTGGGAACACCCGGGGCCAGTGTTCCCAGTTTATTTAAACCGGCCTGCACATCATACCAGCAGCTGTCCTTGCAGGCCCCACTGTAGGCAGTCCAGTATTAGCCTGGCTAAGTGTTGGTTTACTTTGATTTTGTTTCACACTGTTTTGACACTTACACATCGACTCTTTCAAAAACATCTACACCAAACAAAAATGATTTATGTTAACTATATCTTAGGATCTACTTTAAATCTTATTTGTTGCTTGTTTCTTTAGCCTTAATTTAAGCTTATTAAGAAAATAAAGTTAGATGCTGAAATAACATCTCTCTTTTTGTCATCATGACCTAACGAGCCAGGTTGTGATAAATAAATAAATAAATAAATAAATAAATAAATAAATAAATAAATAAATAAATAAATAAATAAACAAACAAACAAACAAACAAACAACTTCACACTCAAGAAAAATCCCAAAAGTATCAAACTGAAATGAACATCTTAGTGTATGACGAAGCATTCTTCATACACTGTTCTGTGGAAACCATGTTAGGCTGGTTTCCACAGTTTGACAATATCATACTCTTCATCATTAATGAAGCAAGTGATGTCCTCGTTTTTCACAACATCTGGAAAATATCTTTAAGTCTCCCATTAAGCAGAACACACTCCATTTATGACCATTACCATGTACATGGCACTAGAACAGAGTCACAATGAGACAACAATTAGAAACTGCATTTGCTGCCACAAAGTTTCAAGAAGAAACAAGCAATTGAAGCCAGTCTGAAAGTTCATGGGGTTCATGGAGAGGCATCCACATCAATTCAAGGTTGAACAGCAATAAAACAGAGGATAAATGTTTAAGTTAATATTTTAACAAGCCAATGTAGTTATAATTAATAGTCAAAAGATATTCTTTGATGCCACGGAAAGTATTTTGTAAGAGTTCTTGTAATATTATCTGAAGTACATGCTCACTACCCTGACAGACGTCCTCATCATTACGTTATTTATTATTGTGCTTCAGGCTTAATGGGAGACAAAGTGCTAAATTTCTATAGAGCAGTGAGTCATATAACTGGGGAGGCCCATATAATACGCAGCTGCCCACCGTTATTAAGGTCTCTTCAGTTCTAATCCCATCGCTAAAAAGCAGCGTGTCTAACCGCCTCCTGATGCCTTGAGGTACATGGTAAATGACTGATACATTTTTAATAAAGAGAAAAAGTTCCATCTGTAATGCCATTGATTAGAAATAATTAAACACCTGTCTACACTAAGAACTTGGTCAGAGGATTATTTCTTTTAACTATAAAAATTCCTAACACACTGATCTGTCATGCGTTTTGAATCAAGGCTCTGGTTTGTATTGGTACATCTGACTGAAATCATCACCATTTTCTTCTGTGATCTTGTGACTCATGTCACGAGTCGTGAGCAGGTGAAGCTAGAAATGCTTTAAGCTCGCAGATGCAAAGAAACCGGTCCAGTACCTTTTCTGGAGCTTCAAGCATCCGCAGCTGAGTAAAGGTCAGCACACCTTATAGGTTTTCGTCAGGTTATATATTTTTCATCACATATGTGATGTTCAATTCTCCGTTCATTATTAATGAGTCTGGAGATGAATCAAGAGACCGACTGGACAGTCATGAGATTTTTATGCACTCAAACATGACATGTTGTGTTTCTTCCAATAAAGTTTTATGTTTTATATATATATATATTTTTTTTTTACAGAAGGCAGTATCTTTATTGCAAATTGTATCCACCTTTTGCAACAATAAATGGACTTGTAAGATGCTGGCCCATTTGTGCTCTTTAAACAGCAAGATAACAGCACACACAGCTGCTGTTTATCATAATGTGTTGTCTTTCCTCCGCAGAGCTGCTGTCAAGCTGAACAGCAACATAAGCAGGCATAACTCTTCCAGTAAATGGAAGCGTATTTGTTTTTCCTCAATATTTCTTCCTACGACATCCTATAGAGACTGTGGCAGTGCTGAACAAACACACCTGATATCGTCTTATGTGGGTGTTAATAATTTCACATATGTGTCTGCCATATCTCAAGACTTCTGGAAATAAGGCTTTTTAAGCCAATGATGAGAGCTGCCTGCAAGATGCCCATCAGCAAAAGTACAGGATATTTCTCTTGGAATAGTATGAATTTGCTTCACAACACGTTCAGTGAGACTTGTGAAACATCTGAAACTAGGGGTGAAATGTCACAACAGTAGCTTGTCTGTTCATTAGCAAAACATGCTGGATCTAATTACCCCGTCAGTGGGCGACTGACTCCTGTAAACCAATCAGCCGCCCACTGTTGGATGGTTGTTGGCCAGCTGATAGATGATTATTGCCTTCACTTTGCAATATCATCCACCTTCTAGTTATCAATTATGTGCTGTAACGACCAACAGCAAGGAAATAAGAGAAGGCCAGCCAGCATTATTGCAGCTCTAACAGGGAGCATGAATGTAGGTTTTGAGATATATTTAGAAAAAACCCACAGGTGTGTTTCTGTGGTTGGATGTATAAAGTGCTGTTATACTACAGAGACAATATGAAAAGGAAAAAAAAAAAAAAAGAAGAAAAGAGAAAATCAGAAGGGGAAATTCTTTTTTTTTCTTTTTCCGTTATAATATCCTCATTCATTGTTCTTAGGTCCCATGTGTTGCCATTAAGTTTCCGATTTTCTCCCAGTCTCAGATGCTTCCACCG
>NW_006800029.1:84611-159519 GCF_000485575.1 Poecilia formosa | reverse complement strand
ATGGCTGCCTCAAAGTGCAGTTTCTGTATTTCAGCCAAACACTCATTAGAACATTAAGAGGGGCTCTCTCGTTTTACACACACTACCACTGAGTAATAGCTGAGCTAATTTGCAGACAGAGCAGGGTGCTTCGTGTTTCTTTAAACAGTCACAGGTTTGGCTTTGTGCATATTTCATGTACCCTTAATTTTTCATTGCACTCTCTTTGATGGATGAGACTATGCATTAGTTTGAGAACGCAGTCTAAACATAGCCCTAACATGTTTGATACCTTGCAGGGTACCTGCAATTTTACTTTCATGAATCTAACTTCACTTTTGTGCTAAATAATTTATTTAGCACAAATAAAATAAATATAATAAGTATAATAAAAATGAGAGAATAACATGGATCTTAGATTTAAAGTAAATAAATGAGCTGATTAATGTAATACATTGTGCTGGTATAAAGCAGGGGAGCACCTTGTGAGCTGTGGTGATCAATAACAGAACCAGTCTCTTCTGTTTCTTTGCACTATTAAAGCACACACAGTCATATCTAATACATTTGAAAATCATTTTTATGAGTTTTGTTTGTTGTAGTCAAGAATGTACTATACAAGTAGGCACAAAACAAATTTGTGTATTAAAATGTTTTTTTTTGTTTTTTTTTGTGGTCTGGTGTGATATTCTAATCTTAAATGTCGCGTTTGCGTCAGTGAAAAATCATTATAATCAACAGAAGTAAAGGCTTGAAAGCACCAGACTGTAAATAATAATAAACATAATAGCAATAGTAGTCTACTTTATTGAATATGAGTGTAAATATTGTTGTAATCGATCATTCTAAATTACCCTTAGAAGATTGCTTCTGCATTTTGAAATTACACATTCTAGATTAACTTGTCTCTCCAAATTGTCTTTAGGTGTGAGTGCATAGTTGTTTGTTCTCTGTGTGTCTATGCTGCGTTTTGATGGGCTTGCAGCAAAGGATACATTGATTGTTTTAAGTCCTGCAGCTTCTAGAGTGGATGAGCAGACTAGTTTCTGAGAAGACTCAGATTCCTCAGTGTGTGTAATAATGCGCTGGGGATCTTTTACCACTCTGGTTGCAGTCACACTGTGCTGTGGCTTGCAGGGGTAGCAGCATATTGCGACAGATGTGCGGGTTTAATGGACCCATTAAGAAAGCAGGCAACAATCATTGGACAGATCCTGGAGATGTCTGAGATGGTGATGGACAGGAGGTCACTCACCAAACTGCCCTTCATCATTTACAATCCATGCCGCCTCCTTAATGATCCCCTGCTGTGGCAGACTCGGCTGTCGTCATTTATGCTACAACCCTTTGCCCTCGTTGCTGTCTTTTGTTGCGATTGCTGCTTCACGTCTATAGAAGCTATGCTTAAATTTCACATTTTGATCTTCTAACTTTATTTATTCTGATGGTTTCTGATTATTTTTGGTAAATTTACAATGTGCATACTTTTTCAAACGAGTTAATTATGTCGTCTGCTTTGCTTGCTCTAATTTACCTTATGTGCCTTTGTGACAAAATGAATTACCTGGGATAACCATCCATCCATCCATCTATCTTTCTGAAATATTTGTGAAAAAATTCAGTTAACAGGCTTTCCTACATCTTTCTCATTTCCTCAGACTAGATACCACTTTAACGTGACATTGGATTCAAAACAGCGTTTGAAGTTTTATGCAAACGTATATTCCCAATAAGTTTACATCCATTGCATTTACTTTAATATTCAGACTTATTTGTAGGTAAAGTAGTGAATAGAAATGTAATTTATCAATGCAAGACAATGCCTTCAAAACAGTCTGTGAGTCAATAAAGTAGAACAGTACTGAGATTTGCTAAATCAAAAATTGCTTTTATGAAAGAAACTCACACTTTTCTATTTGTTAAAGGAGATTTCAGTGTGGAATTCTGAAAAAACAAACAAACAAAAAAAAAAAACACCTGTGATGGTTAAGGGGAGAAGTGCCTAATTACAATTGATTATTAATTATTCCGTCTACTTGTGCTACAGTAAGTACTAATGGTGATTCTTAAACTTTGAATGAGTGAATGAAGGAATGATCCTCCCAGTTGGTTTGAAGCAGAATTTTATGACATTACTCGTGTAGATTTACCGGACAAATACACCGGTGGAGATTTGTACTGCACAAGATCAACACATGTGCAGTTTGTGTGTTCGACAAGAAATATCACATCTTTTTGTGGGGGATACAGTAAAGATGTGGAAGCAAAGATGTGGAACTGAGGTGTCCTGATCATGTTGCGCTCTGTGCAGAAAGACAAAATGTATAATTCTGAGCTCCCACGATGTGAAACAGGGTGGCGGCAGTATCATCCTATGGGTTTGCTTTTCTTTAGTAGGACAGGGAAGCTGATCAGAGTTGATAGTTGGTATGATGGAAGGAATTAAATGTACAGCAGTTCTTGATGAAAACGTGTTAGAAGCTATAAGAAGACTTTTCCAGAATTGTTCACCTACGACATTTAATTCCTTTTAGACTATCTAGGATATTTTATGCATTTAAAGGGAACGAAGAGCTGTTCCACATGATTGGTGTGATTCGACTTTTGTTTTGTAATTTAAGAAAATCTTTCTTTTTTCAGACTTGTGAGCTTTATATGCAATGACACATTGTGCCTGTTCGAGTGGTGTCGTAAAATGAGTTCCTCAGCTTTTATGGTGGCATAGAAGAAAGCTGTCAGCGTAATGAATGCTGGGTGTAAAAAGTAGGAAGGAATGTTCTGTCTCCATTTTTACAATGAACATCATTGTTTGAAGCACACGTCTGAGAAACCAGTAACTGGTACGAGTTTTTCCACACCTGTTTTGTAAACTTGATGTACATATCTAATGTTCTATCTGTCTAGTTATGTTCTGCATGTCTAAATTCTGTTTTTTTTTTTATGATATTCTTTGCGAAATAAGCAGGACATTAAGACCAGGAGCAGAAACCTTCCAGCTAAATGTCTAAAACAAAAGCAATGCACTGCTTAGTACATAAACCAACAGTATTCTCTCCTAAGCTATGCATCTGTACAGAAACACATTGAGCTATAAAAGTGAGTGGGCAGATTCCTCCTTCCACCTGACCTCAGTGCTGTAGCGTTTGCTCCACAGGTATACAGTAAATGTTTTTAATGACCCATCACTTGTCAGGTGTCTGCATCCCATGCAGTCAGCCTCACCTTAAAACGCTAACACTATTATTGCTGCTGTGAAACAACACTTGCTTATTTATAAATTCGGTACTTCGTAGTGTTGTCATGCTTCCGTATACACATGACTTTAGCATAAACATTTCTCACATTGCCACTGCAGCCCTGGATTCTACTGGGTTTATCAAAATAAGGTGCAAAATGCAATTATTTGGCTTTTCTAAATCTGTGACTGAATGAGAATGTCATTGCTATTTTCTCTGATTTTTCTGAGGATGAGTCAATGAAATTAACACATTTTAAATGCAAATAACTAGATTAATGAGTAGCATCACATGCATTTGGAATACCTTCGATGATTGTTTTGGTAACCCTCCTGGGAGGGTAATGAAGTGAAATAAAAACAACATCTTTTAATAGGACATTGTTACCCAAACTGACAAACGATAATTGTGTTTTTATATCTTCTGTCGTGTGACCAAAGGTTATTTATTAGCTGCAGAAAGGAGATGAGGATCTCATTAATCAGGCAGTAATCAGGATGCCTCTTTTTGTGACTCTACTGCCATCTACTGATACTGCAGTAATGACTGTTTTCTTCCTACATCAGAGCTTTTCCACTTAATATCTTGTATCAGATTGAGAGATCAGTCCTTAGAGATAAGAGAACGTTATTTCGAATAGACCTCCTCATCACCGAGGGCAAGTTTCCTCACCGTGTTGCAGCGTTCAAATTGATTTATTTTATTATTTCACCAGGTGGCGCTGCTGGCATTTTAGATCGCAAGATGCAATTTGATGTCTGTATGATTTTAGGTTTTTTTGTGAACACGTGGTAGTAATCTGGTTCATCGGTTGACACTATTCTTTGGATGTATTGCTTTGTTTGACATACTGCTATCTTTGCTATGCTTTGTCATAAAAGAATCAAAGTGAAACTGACAAGAATTTATCTACAAAGCACAGATTTAGGTTAAAAAAAAAAGTTAATTACTTAATAATGACAGGAGAATATTTGAATAATTTCCAGGGTCCTTTCTTTTGCTTTGCCAGTTACGTTTCTGAAACTTACTGGCTATTTTGCTGGACATGTTATTGTACCAAACAGGTTACTTTCTTAAAGTTGTCCCTAATATTAATGAGTTCTTTGCTGGTTCTTCATAGTTACTTTGTAGAAGTTGCAGAGGGTTTCCTAGTTACGCTCCTAAAACTTTACCAAAACATACTGGGTATTTTCCTGGAGATTTCCACCACTTTCCAAAGCTTACTGCTTTCTAAAACTTCCACAGAAGCTGCTGGTTGCCCTGCCAGAGATCGTTCTGAAAATAAATACGATAAGGTACTTCCCTGGGATGTAATAACATAGATTTGACTTGACACTTAACTCTGAAAAAAAAAAAAAAAACTTTACTTGTGACTTTAAAAAGTTGGATTGCTCCCACTTTTTGTCATTAGTTCAGTTAAACTTGAATTTAATGTCTTAAAAAAAACTGTTTACAAATCAAACAGGGCGGTTTTTCAGCTCAGGAACAGGCTAGGCCTTCGGTATAAAATACATTTTTCATACATACTTTAAATTCCAGTGACTGTTGAAAAGCAGATACCAGGCAGCAACAGGAGAGTTTTTCTTTTCTTTTTTTTTTTCTAAAATGGGGAAAACAATATAAGCAAGCAAAAAACCCTAAAAAGTAAACAAACAAGTGTGACAACTCCTGTCATTGCCTGGCTTAATATTTCACATATTTGTCTCTTGGGTGAAGTGCGGGTGGTTTGGAGTCAGCTACTGACTGGGAACACCCGGGGCCAGTGTTCCCAGTTTATTTAAACCGGCCTGCACATCATACCAGCAGCTGTCCTTGCAGGCCCCACTGTAGGCAGTCCAGTATTAGCCTGGCTAAGTGTTGGTTTACTTTGATTTTGTTTCACACTGTTTTGACACTTACACATCGACTCTTTCAAAAACATCTACACCAAACAAAAATGATTTATGTTAACTATATCTTAGGATCTACTTTAAATCTTATTTGTTGCTTGTTTCTTTAGCCTTAATTTAAGCTTATTAAGAAAATAAAGTTAGATGCTGAAATAACATCTCTCTTTTTGTCATCATGACCTAACGAGCCAGGTTGTGATAAATAAATAAATAAATAAATAAATAAATAAATAAATAAATAAATAAATAAATAAATAAATAAACAAACAAACAAACAAACAAACAACTTCACACTCAAGAAAAATCCCAAAAGTATCAAACTGAAATGAACATCTTAGTGTATGACGAAGCATTCTTCATACACTGTTCTGTGGAAACCATGTTAGGCTGGTTTCCACAGTTTGACAATATCATACTCTTCATCATTAATGAAGCAAGTGATGTCCTCGTTTTTCACAACATCTGGAAAATATCTTTAAGTCTCCCATTAAGCAGAACACACTCCATTTATGACCATTACCATGTACATGGCACTAGAACAGAGTCACAATGAGACAACAATTAGAAACTGCATTTGCTGCCACAAAGTTTCAAGAAGAAACAAGCAATTGAAGCCAGTCTGAAAGTTCATGGGGTTCATGGAGAGGCATCCACATCAATTCAAGGTTGAACAGCAATAAAACAGAGGATAAATGTTTAAGTTAATATTTTAACAAGCCAATGTAGTTATAATTAATAGTCAAAAGATATTCTTTGATGCCACGGAAAGTATTTTGTAAGAGTTCTTGTAATATTATCTGAAGTACATGCTCACTACCCTGACAGACGTCCTCATCATTACGTTATTTATTATTGTGCTTCAGGCTTAATGGGAGACAAAGTGCTAAATTTCTATAGAGCAGTGAGTCATATAACTGGGGAGGCCCATATAATACGCAGCTGCCCACCGTTATTAAGGTCTCTTCAGTTCTAATCCCATCGCTAAAAAGCAGCGTGTCTAACCGCCTCCTGATGCCTTGAGGTACATGGTAAATGACTGATACATTTTTAATAAAGGGAAAAAGTTCCATCAGTAATGCCATTGATTAGAAATAATTAAACACCTGTCTACACTAAGAACTTGGTCAGAGGATTATTTCTTTTAACTATAAAAATTCCTAACACACTGATCTGTCATGCGTTTTGAATCAAGGCTCTGGTTTGTATTGGTACATCTGACTGAAATCATCACCATTTTCTTCTGTGATCTTATGACTCATGTCACGAGTCATGAGCAGGTGAAGCTAGTAGTGCTTTAAGCTCGCAGATGCAAAGAAACCGGTCCAGTACCTTTTCTGGAGCTTCAAGCATCCGCAGCTGAGTAAAGGTCAGCACACCTTATAGGTTTTCGTCAGGTTATATATTTTTCATCACATATGTGATGTTCAATTCTCCATTCATTATTAATGAGTCTGGAGATGAATCAAGAGACCGACTGGACAGTCATGAGATTTTTATGCACTCAAACATGACATGTTGTGTTTCTTCCAATAAAGTTTTATGTTTTATATATATATATATTTTTTTTTTACAGAAGGCAGTATCTTTATTGCAAATTGTATCCACCTTTTGCAACAATAAATGGACTTGTAAGATGCTGGCCCATTTGTGCTCTTTAAACAGCAAGATAACAGCACACACAGCTGCTGTTTATCATAATGTGTTGTCTTTCCTCCGCAGAGCTGCTGTCAAGCTGAACAGCAACATAAGCAGGCATAACTCTTCCAGTAAATGGAAGCGTATTTGTTTTTCCTCAATATTTCTTCCTACGACATCCTATAGAGACTGTGGCAGTGCTGAACAAACACACCTGATATCGTCTTATGTGGGTGTTAATAATTTCACATATGTGTCTGCCATATCTCAAGATTTCTGGAAATAAGGCTTTTTAAGCCAATGATGAGAGCTGCCTGCAAGATGCCCATCAGCAAAAGTACAGGATATTTCTCTTGGAATAGTATGAATTTGCTTCACAACACGTTCAGTGAGACTTGTGAAACATCTGAAACTAGGGGTGAAATGTCACAACAGTAGCTTGTCTGTTCATTAGCAAAACATGCTGGATCTAATTACCCCGTCAGTGGGCGACTGACTCCTGTAAACCAATCAGCCGCCCACTGTTGGATGGTTGTTGGCCAGCTGATAGATGATTATTGCCTTCACTTTGCAATATCATCCACCTTCTAGTTATCAATTATGTGCTGTAACGACCAACAGCAAGGAAATAAGAGAAGGCCAGCCAGCATTATTGCAGCTCTAACAGGGAGCATGAATGTAGGTTTTGAGATATATTTAGAAAAAACCCACAGGTGTGTTTCTGTGGTTGGATGTATAAAGTGCTGTTATACTACAGAGACAATATGAAAAGGAAAAAAAAAGAAGAAAAGAGAAAATCAGAAGGGGAAATTCTTTTTTTTTCTTTTTCCGTTATAATATCCTCATTCATTGTTCTTAGGTCCCATGTGTTGCCATTAAGTTTCCGATTTTCTCCCAGTCTCAGATGCTTCCACCGCTCTCTTTTTGTTTCTGTGTTTGTCCATGATTAATGTTGGGTGTTTTCTGGGCTCCAAGCACACAGTCCAGCACAATGAAATACATTTTTACAACTTTAAATATGAAGTTTTTCAAATCTTCATAATCACAATATCAACAACACAAACAACTCCCTGGCTCTCGGTAGTTGGCAATTTTGAAATTCAATTCAATTAATGAAATTATGACAATGAAATTAATTCCAAAACACAAGGATGTACAGTGGTGTGAAAAAGTATTTGCCCACTTACAAATTTGTGCAGTTTTCAAAAAATAAAGGAAAAAAAAATATTCAAACCATATGAGGAAAAATAAATTGCCTCATTGTTCAAAATTGATTTTACTTTTTACATACCTTTTTTTTCAGAAAGACAAGTTAATTTTTATAATCCATTGCCTGATCTATACAATAAAAAAAAGACAAAAACAAACAAAAAAACAACAACATAAAACCTGACAATATGGCATAGGTTAGAAGATGTTAAAAAGAAACGTACAATGTTTTGATCTAAAGAAATTCAACAAGACACGAGAAGGCCATTCATTGTAACAAAACCTTTTCTAAGCCATTGGGGTTCCAGCAAAGCCCAGTAATTGCCCTTATTCACAAAGGATAAACCATGGGAAAGTGGTGACCTTTTCAAGGAGTCGCTGGCCTACCTAAATTAATCCTAGATCGCATTGACAATTCAGCCACGTGGTCCCGAAAGATCCAGGTCAAGATGTTTGCATTTTTCAGCTTTATGCACCGATGCATTTTGTTAGTATACAAGTTTTATGTTAAGTACTTTGAATCTCAGTTATTACTGCGTGCTACATTAACAAGAATATGCCTTTGGTATTGAGATTACTCCAGAGAGCCGGGAAGAGAGAGCCAAAGAGAGAAACATGGCCCAGTAAGGAATGCTGTAAAGAGAAGCTGCCTGTTGTGGATTTTATCACCACAATGAGAGCAGGCAGCACTAAAATTTCAGCCATATCAAACATCGCCAACCTTTAAAGCTCAATGTAGCAGGAATGTATTGAAATACTACAAGCATGTTCTAGTACATTTTGCCTACTAGCAAACAAATACCTTCCGAAAGTTAAATAAAATGTTTGTTTTTTTCCCAATACAGATTGAATATTGTCCAGCACACAGACACCCTACAAATGCAAGGTAAGCCACAAAAGCTCACAAATGGAATGCTCTGTGGAAGAATGAAATGTGCCAACACAAAGAACTGAGAAAATCTGAGACTTTAGAGGATTATAAAGGAAAACCCATTCAGGAGTTTAAGAAGAGGTTGACGAGGCCTGGACTGTGGATGGAGTTAGAGATTAAAGAGCTAACACAAAAGACACATCTATGAGACTTGTCTTGTGAAAAGCTACTTGTTAACCAAAGATAACGACAGAAGTATCTTACCTGGGCTGAGGAGAAAAGGCATTAGGTTCAGTCGTTCAAAGTCCTCTTGTCAGAACATATTTTTTGGAAATCAAGGTTTCCGATCTGGGAGGCAGAGCGTAGGTGGACAGAATGCAAGTTTTTTTAAGGACCAGGAAAACACTTCTTCAGTCCACCAGAAAATTTGAAGATAGCCTTTAGTTTTCCTCTGTTTTTAGGCTTTATGAGGATGATATTTTTAATTTTCCAACAGGACATAGGATTTCCCCACTCAACAAAAAGCACAAATACCTGATTTAATAATATGCTTCAATGCAGAGCTCTGGATGTTGGATTTACATTAGAAGTAAAATATAATCAAAATGAACAGGAATAAATACTTGAATTAAGTGGGGATTGAATATTACTTTTAAATTATTCAAATAAGTTTAACATTCTATTGTACTGAACGGTAGGTGTATTTGATTAGATATTTGACAGACCTCAACAATAAAACAAATAAAATGTTTCCACTTCATACAAGTTTCTTAAATAAAAGGAGACCATACAACATAGGAGGTTTTACAAATAGTATTACATTTTATTAATATATTTTCATAAAACAAGTTTAAGACTGTATCAAAAACTCAGTAAAAACATTAGATCTTTTTAAACCATTGTTCTAATGGTGATATGAACTGTACATAATTCACATATTGTTGTGGTTCCTTTGTTCCCCATCACATTGAGATAATGCTTTATTTTTATTTTTGTTTTAATGTGATGGGCACGTAAACAATCTTTTCTACCCTCACAAACTATAAAGTTATATATATATATATTTTTTTTTAAATGACTGTGATCATAAATCTAGACATAAAATTAAAAAATAAAAATTTCCCACTCGGGAGGAGTGGGGGGGGGGGGGCGGCGGCCCGCCAGTTTCCAACCAGGTTTACTGATAAAACATCAACATTATGGAGTCGTTTTATTTCACAGGCACACAAATATGTACATCCCCTTCTACCCCATGCCTCACCTGAACTGACAACAGGCACCGCACTAGTAGTGCAAACCCTTGTGTCAGAGCAGTGGTATTACAGTACTCTACACCCACCCGCCCCTCACAGATTTAAAAAACAAAAAACAAACAAAAAAAAAAAAAAAACTGAATAAAAGACAATGGATCCACCTTATTGACATATATTCTGCCTGCTGTGAATCACAGCATTCCACAGGCCCCTTTGTTATTGTTGTAGCAACTCCATGAGAATTGCACTGTGTCCACAGACATCACCTTGGCAACAGCAAGCCCAGTTATCTCACAGGCAGCTGTAGTGGCACACATTAAAGAGAGGAAAAATAAATCATGTTTAAGCTACATCTACAACAGGCATGATTACAGTTGCGTCCTTTGTGGTCAAGTACCAGAGGAACCTCAGTCATATGGCAAGTTCAAGGATCTAAAATTCATGTACCTTCTTATCAGTCAAACACTCAACCATTTCAATTATGCTAAAGACACATAGTGCAAGGTTTAACAAGAATTTGCATAAGTGCAAGTACTGCATGTTATTATCCAGAGGGAGCTAAGTAAAAGAACGGGGAAGATCAATATCTAATAAACAAATCAATTTATGTGTGAATAAAATGCATCATGCGTTCAATTTGCCATTTTGCTTTTCATCCCCTCAAGAAATAACAAGTGCAAAATCTTACTAAACCTAGCTGAAGGGCAGATAAGAATGATTTAGAACTCAAAGATTAAAATCGGGAGGGAGAGCCTCGAGTCTGCTGTCATGGTGACATCGCCACAAAAGGCCCAAAAGACCTCAGTCTTTCCTGCTGCTTTATTATTTTCTATACAATAGAAATAGAAGATCATTGAAGATAAAACTGGCTCTTCTTGGCAAAAAACAGACAAAAAAATAAGATGCAAGAAGTCAAAAGCAGATCTGAATTACAGGAAGGAAAAAGAAATACAAACTGTCCTCTATCCGTTTGTCCAGGGACAGTAGCAGAATGTTTTATTCATGATGGTCAGATATATGCCGTTGCTTGCTCTTCTATAAAGTCAAAGCCAGTTCATTGAACACAAGTAAATGTACTCCTGTTGTAGTTTCTGAGAAGCATCCCTAAATCGGACCAGCTTTTCAAACTGAAAGCTCAGATGTGTGCGTTAGGGAGGTACGTAGGGAGGTGGTGACCTGTAGGATGTCATATTCTTGGGGCGTGAGCCTTTTCCCTCAATCGGAACGGTGAAAGGGGGTGGGGGCTGATAAGGTGGAGCATTGGGATCGTCATCCTGGTAGGCTGAATACTCCTCCAGCAGATCCTGGTTGAGCAGGGTACTGTGGGGGCCGGCCATGTTGGGGTACTCAGGAGGAGGAAGAGGCGGTTTTTCCTCCTGCAGGATTAGAGGAATGCTGGAGGATGGTGGAGACTTGGAATCATCCAGTTCATCAGCAAATATTATGGGAACACCCTTCTTTATGAAGGTGGCCTGTTCTTCTATTGTCATTTTCCCTTTGCGCTTCTTACGGTAGCAGACCATTGCAATGATCCCAGCTATAAGCAACAAGGCTGCCACCACAACAGCAGGGATCACTGTGTGGAGGTAAACATCATCACTACTTCTTTGACTTGTTCCAGGAGACGGTGTGGCTGTAGGAAGGGCAGGTATTGGCACTTCTCCTGGTGGAATGAATGTGTAGCTCTGACATTTGTTGGTACCACGGACTGAGATGTTTATGGGTTTAAATTCAGGCTCCATGGCCTTGATGAAGGCTGGCGAAGGTGTTCCTTGGGAATCTGAGATTCTTTTGGTGAGAGTAGTTATCTGTTCTTTTGGACAAAAATTCTGCTGAATACTATTGTTGGTCCATTCAACCACAATGGATCCTTTAGTGATGCTCCTGAGGGTCACTGTGCTGGTATTTCGGTCCCCCAGGGCATAGGCCAGTTTTTTAGTCAAAAGAATCTTATTGTGAACATTTTCACTTAAAGTTTTGGGGTCACCGTGAAAACGAGCAGCAAACACCACTGACGGTTTGTCATTGCTAGTCCAGCGGTTGACTTGGACCTCAAACGCATCAACGATGCTCTTCCCACCCTTATCGGTGGCCAGCATGAAGTATTCATGATTCCCTTCATGTTCCTCGTCAGGAAGGCCGTACAAAAGCTGGATGCTGCTGTTGAACTGGATCCATGAGGTTTCACTCACGGCTTCTTTTGGGGTCTTCTTCAGAGTCAAACGCAACTTGTCAGTGGTACCATCTTCTCTGTCATAAAACGCATCTGAAGCAATTTTGACCTCAAAGTACGTGCCAACCCATGCTTTAACTTGATCAATCGGGTTGCGGATTTCTGGGTTTTGATTCAAGTCTGTGGTCAGAGAAAGAGTAGTTGTACGTATGGTTGTTTTAGGAGTGGTGGACTTTGGTTCACGGGGAGCAGGGGTGGACATTTTGGGTTTCTTGGGCTTCTTTGAAGGTTTTGGTTTTTTGCCGGCACCTGGTGGCGTTGGCGAAGCAGTTGGCCCTAAAATTGTTGGTCGAGTCATGGTAGGCATGATTGGAATGGTACTCGTAGTTCCCAACACTCTGGTAGGTTGAGGAGGTCCAAAGACAGGTGTATGAGCTATTTGATCTTTGACCCTCAATGTGGGCTTCACCGGTAAAGGTAAAGGGCCTCGGACAGGGGGAGTAGAGTTGTCTGTTGCTGGGGCAATAGCGGGTGAAGTTGGGGTAGGAACAACACGAGAAAGAGGCTCTTGGTTAACAGTGGGGGGAAGTAGGGATGGCACTGGAGTAGGAGTGTTGTACAACTGACGCCTGATGCGTTTCACTACATGGGGTTTTTTGTTGACAATATGCCAGCCAACCACTGGGTAACCCAACCTGGCTGACATCGTCCCATCTTTTGCCGAGGACTGCACACTGCTGATGTCAGGAATGCTGGGCTGATCAAGCGCACATCCAACTTTCCATGACAGCAGGGCTCCATTCTCCACAACTTTCTTTGCATTTCCTGGTCCAGCCATGAAAGCAGACATGTCAAATAAGCGATTGTTTACAACAGGCACCACTCTCATGTGCTCCAGAGGCACATGAGAGAATTTCCTCATAAGTCCTAATAAGCTGACCCTCTGTTCAGCAACCATCTTTGTCAAATCAGCATCCAAGATGACAGTAAGGACCGTGACAGGCTCCTCTGAGCCACAGGTGAAAGGCTGCAGGCCACTGATATCGGACTGCAGAGTGAGCAGAGCCGGCTCAGTGTCAGCCCGTTCTTCTGGGTACACTTCAACTGTGAAGACTGTACTGGGATACACTTGGCTACTTGTCCCTTCAGTTATCTGCTCCCCTGACACCAAGATATGATATACACCTTTATCTTGCTCCAGAGCCAATCCTCTTAGAGTGCATCTCTCTTTGTCCCAGTACAGCCAGGAGGGTAAGGTCTCTCTTCCCATCTCAGTGAGCTTAGAGAAAAGAGAAAAACTATTAGCATTTTGTACAGCATGAGCAAATCTGATATAAGCTAGGTCTGAAATATAAAAGTCTCTAGTAACCGTCACCTCACATTTAATAACAGTAACAGTTTCAGTTTTATACAAAAAAAAAAAGTACCCCTCGTACTGCAAATGTATCATTTATATTATTTTTAGGAAGACTTTACCTGTCTTAGATGTGTTAACACAGGTACATATGTACTTTCCTTAAAATCTTCACAGAGGTTTTGTTCAATAATCCATGATGGGTGTCACATTTTAAGAATTTAGAGAAGTCTTATATTGGGGATGGTCAAAGAGAAAGTCTGAGCAAAATCGAATTATTTTTGAAAGTGAGGCATAAAACTTCCTGACTGACAACACTTTAACTTCACATGCAACATCTCAAGACAGATAGGATCTCATCCGGCAGGTATAAAATGTGCTTTACTAGTTTTTTGTTGCAAGTACAGCATTTGGGAAATAAAAAAAAAATAAAAATTGCAGAGGACGGGAATATATCATCAGGTTTTGTTTGTGTCATGTGGCTCATCATTAGTTCTCTTTGGTTTAGTTATCACTTTACTGTCTTTTGTTCATTCGTCTAGCAAATGCTATGGGAGAGGTTACTGAAACTATGTTTAACCAGGGCCATGGTTATCAATTTATATTTTTTTTTACTCTTTTTGGCTGCAACAATCATCAACCACCATTTGCTTACACACTTTGAGTGTTAGTATGCAGAGTGTTTTATGGAAGATATGTGGGACTTCTCTGATGTTTGTACCCAAAACTACACCAGTTTTCTGAATCAATGTTTATTCATTGTTATACGGAGGGAAAAGAAAATGCAAGCAGAAAATAATCACAGCTAACATAAATACAGGCTTGAAAACATCTGTCCATGTGCAAACTAATATGTTGCACATTTATTATCTAGGCTTATATCCATATTGCTTTTCAACACCGTGAAACCACTACCACATGGTAAAACCCCTCCAAAAACGCATACACTAATGTCAACTTAACAAATGACATCATCTGTCTATAGTGGCTCAGAAGGACTTTTATGTTAATAATATGTTAGAGTGCATCTTTATTTATCAGTAGATGTTCAAAATGAACATCTGTTTATACCAATGTAATACCAATGTAAGAATATTTCTTCTTACAAAAAAGAAAACAAAAAAACAATTACCAGTTCAATCTCTAAACAAAAAACAGAACAAATGTTTTAATAACTGAGATTAATGGTTTCATATGAAATGTACGGAATAAATTATCATAAATTAACCATTTAATTCTGTCTGCCGTTTCATGCCGAGCCATCAGCCAATGATGGGGAACTCTGATAAACCACACTGAATTAAAATGAATGTAAAATTGAAATATGTAGGGCAAAAGGAACCCCATCATCTGCCACAATCGCACTCCTTTCATTCCTTTCAGTTGATCAAATCTTGCCAAAGATGAACAGGAAGCAGAGTGAGCTCCTATTCATAATAACTGTGTGAGTCATCACTCATCATTTTGAGTTATTACGCTGTGACAGGATATCATTCTGTATCACCACTCAGGCCAATAATAATCTCATGTCACTCATAAGTCTGACTGGAACAAATTGCAATAGAGTCTGCCTCAATGAGCAGTGATACAGTGATCAAAAATGATGGGATAAATGCTATATAGAGCATTAAATGTTTTTTATAATGACAGAAAACTCTAGGCAATATGACAACTATAAGACACAGGAGATAGAAGAGTGCAAGGAAACATTATTTTTGACAAGCACGCATTTCCAAAGACACATTTTATTACTTCCTTGAGCTATAATTCAATTGAACCATCAGTTCAGCCTTCTGTAAAGTTTTATAACTGTTTTATTTCCACCCAAGAATTTAAAAACTATTTTAGCTACATCTAAACTCATATCTTTAGGGATTCAGTTGCATCTTAAATTTAAATACATACACAGATTAATCACAAACAGTGCTACAATTCACATGAAGTTTTGGTAATTTTGATCATTTTGGCTTAGAGGTATTGAAAACCCAGAATTCAGTTTCACAGAAAGCCCTAATATGACAAAAAAAGTAATTGTTTGCCCATATAGTAATGTGTGTTGCCCATATAAAGGTCAACACTATCATGTAAACAACAGTTACACACAGGAGGTGTGGAAGCTAAGTCACTAAGGCCACAGCTAGAGATGATGGCTACTTATTGTGTTGCGTTTAGGCAACTTTATGGAGATTTGAGTGAAAGGAAAAACTGCGCAAACGGGTATACCTGCAGTCTTGAGAGGTAAAGAAAATGTTAGTAAGTAGCTAGGGCACAAATGTGGCAGCAACCAGTACTTTAAGAGAAACAACACATGCGCCAGAAAGGTTGCATTCCTTGATTAAGCCACTCCAGATCCAGAAACAAAGTTTCAGAATCTGGAGGAAGAATGCAGAAGCACTAAAATCCAAGTGACTTCAGGCTCAGTGAAAATTCTCAGTCAGTAATGATTTGTAGAATTGTGTTATTTGTCAGAGCATGTGATGCTTTCCGCTTCCTAGTCGGCTAAGACTTCTGTTTTTTATTGGTTTAATGTTTTTTAAGGTTTGGATTTTCATTACCTGTAAGCTTTAATCTTCAAAAGAATAAATATAATAAATTCAGTCAAATGTTTTTAATTGAATGTCACCCTTTTTCATAATTTTCAAATTTATTGAGCTACTCCTGAATAACAGTTCTTGAAGATGACTTAAAAACAAAGATGCCCACTGCTGTATTAAGTCACGTGATAATTTGTTAACATGTTAAGACATCTTGACTGAACGCTAGAATTTTTTTGAGATCATGGGTTTTAGAGACGCCAAGATTTAGCTTTACGTACCTGGACGTTGCAGCATGCATGGTCGGGTCCAGGAGGAACCTTCAATTGGAACACCTGGCCTACGATTGCTGAGGAATCCGGGATGTTTGTGTGGACTCCATTCCCCACAGAAGACTCTGGTACAGTTGTAGGGGGGCCTTCACCAACTGAGGATGCTGCAGCCTGGAGCTCAGACATCACAGAGGACTGCATAGAGGCCTCTAGTTCCACAGATATCATGTCCACCAGTGTTTCTTGCTGATCTGGCACGGCACCATGGGCCAGAGTAGCCAGAAGCCATATTACAACAGGGAGAGTCCTGCATGAAGGAAACCTGCTCCTCCCCGCATACCTGCAGCTCATGTCTCTAAGTATATAGTGCATATCAAGAGGCCTTTGGGCTGCACAGCAGATGTCAGTGAACAACCGAGAAGGCCACATGCACTGAAGTCTCTTCAATGATATGCTTATGGGTCAGAATCTCTAGTGATTGGCTATGCTCACAAATGCTGCAGTTTCTCTTCCCTGTCCTCTGTGACCCATGAAGATATCTTTGACAGCCTGTCAGACGTCCATGTCAGCCCGCTGCAAGAGATACACACAGAAAAACGGAAGAGTAAACATAAGGACGAAGCTGCATAGGCATATAAAGCCACCAGTGCCAAAACGCACGAGATTCATTGCTTACATGGCAATCTCTTTATTTAAAATGGCAACATTAAGACTGAATCACATGATGATACACCAGGACATGATGCAATGCCTTGCTCTCCTTTTTCACGGCCTGACACCGTATCAGCATCTACAATTTTGTGGCAATTATGTGTTTTTGTCAAGGAGAGTGTTGGTTCAAGGAAACTACAAACAAAACCTTCTTTGAGAAAATGTACTTTGTTTCAAACAGCTAGAGACAACAGTTATTAAACAAATATATTTTTTTCAGGGAAAGCTATTCACAACTGTTTCAGATTTCACATTTTACCAAAAGTCTGGCAGTAATGACCTTAGACGATAAGTGTTTTTGTTCCAGCATAAAGCACTGTATTGTTGCATTGATTAAAGCTGAGAACAAGAATCTAGGTCAAAGGATTATTTTTGCAAACGCACCCCAATAACACCTCAGAGGAATTATTTGGAGCAAATGTAAAATAAATTTTATAGAAATGGTATAACTTGCCATCTACTCACTAAAACAAAAACAATGGGTCAGCACCCTTTGAGTCCATTAGCTGAGAAGTGCACCACGTCAGATTTTTTTTCTTTCATTTCAGTGTCACTGTCTCTCAACCCCTCCCCCCCATCATTTCTTCAACACAGTCCAAAAGAGAAAACGATATTCATTTTACTGAAAAGATTTTGCAACAGTGCAGAACATGTAGGCTGAGAAAACGATGCATGAATCACACAGTTATTTGTGCTCTAAATGTAAAACAGAAGAATATTAAAACAGAACATTAAAACAGGCCATGCGCATAAACTGCCTTTAATTCAGACCAAATTATTTGAGTCAGGTGTGGTAAACTACAGACACCTGTAAAAGTTGGACGATCAAGGCCCTGCTGTGTTCCACACACACACACACACACACACAGATGGTCATTTAAAATTAATAAGATAATATTGTAATTACCGTCTGTGATTCAGCTGGTCAAAGCCTTACAAGCAGAAATCAGAACATCCATATTTGAAGTTATTTGTAAACCAGACATTTCAGCCTGTAACCGCCATAAAATGCATAAATATTTTAACTATATTTATTTATCTAACAGAGTGATATGATTCATCTTTCTACATCACAATGGTTCTGAAAATCATCTTTAGAGCCCCGCCTGCCCCACTTGGTGTCTCACGACCCCTACTTTGGAAACCACTGTTAGACCACTTATATATTTTACAACTTTATTTTGTAGTTCTTGTTACAGCAATTATTCTTAGCTGCAGTCAAGGTTTTATTTATTTATTTATTTTTTCCTTCCTACCCTCTCCCCCCACTCAGTTAAAGTTTTAATTAGGCAAACCTCAGGCCTGGAATTAAAGTCTTGCTGCTCTGACCTTGCCAGCTTTAATCCTGTAGCACTCAAATGGGCAGAGGAGGGTCAGCCATTTGCCTAGAATCACAATGTCTGCCTTGGCACAACGGTGTGACATCAAGTGATGCAATTAATGTCTTTGCCTGCTCTAAAATCCATTAAAGTACAAACCAAACTTTAGGCAAATTTGTGAATTAAAAAAAAAAATAAAAATAAAAAAATAATCAGCTGATCCTCATGAAAATTCAGTGTAACTTTGATCTTCATTCAGTTTTTGACTCCAGGGTTTTGCACTATGATTGTTTAAAAGAAGCCAAAACAAAACTCTCTCAGGTAGGTCAATAAGTTAAACCACAAAAATAAAGCATTACATAAAATTTGGTTTTAAAAAAACATTTGTTTGTACATTAAAACCACAAAAGACATGCACATTTGTAAACTATTATAGTCTAAAATTACCTTAAATTAAAAAAAAAAAAATGCTGGGAACAGAAAAAATATACCTCCAAATAAAAAAGGAAATAAATCCAATAAGATAGCAAAATCCAGATCGATTTCACTGTTTTACTTACCTTTTTGTAATTTTATTATGCATGTTTCCAAAACATAATTATCCCTCCATTATTCTCAACCCTAACTACTATTAACACTTTGTTATTCCAACTGTCGACAGTCAACATCTCTGGCTGTTAATAGAAAACTTTATCAAGTAAGCAATGCTATGAAGTCCGAGCAATACATAAACCTAGCAGCTCATCAAAGTCCATCTAACACAGATGTACGAACTTTCCATAAACGGAAGGCATACCAAAAAACAAAACAATTCAGAGGAAGCCATTTTCTACCATTTGCCATCTATTCACGAAAACAAAAAGAACAATGAGTCACAACTCTTCCAGCCCATTAACCAAGCTGAGACATGCACCTCATCTGAATTACCCCCCCCCCTTTCATCTCAGACAGTTCATCGTCTCTCACCTCCTCTACTTCCCCAGCATTTCAACTCAGTCCAAAAAAGAAAACAGTATTGACTTTATTGAAAGATTGTGAAAGAAATTTAAGTGACTGATTCTTTAACAGCGCAGCACATTTAGGCTGGGAAAAAAAAAAAAAAAAAAAAAACGACCGTTATATGATGCATGAATAATGCAGTCGTTTGTGGTCTAAATGTAAAACAAGTATTAACACGAAAATGGGCCGGGTGCCTAAGCTACCTTTAACACAGAGAAAACACAACACATGACCTCAGGTTGTTGCCACACATGTTGAGGAAGGAAGTGGAGGGGAAAATACATCTGAGCATTGAACTGTACTCATTTTAACATGAATCTAAGCAGCATTTAACAAAACCAAAAAACAAACAAAATAAAAATATATATACATAAAGGTTAGGACTGGAGGTGTTTATGAGGATTAATTTAAAGCTGAAAACAGTTACTGGGTTTATAGGTGAGGTTGCAAATTAGTGTTGATTCTGACTGCCACTGTTTGGTATTAAACAATGTTACCTCTAAACCCTCAGTCTCATTTGACATTCAGCTTGATCTACTCAGACTACCTTAACACTCAAGAGTTCTTGGGAAAGTTGAATCTGTTCACTGACGCCACATTAAATTAAGTTTCCAAAAACAGCAAAGCATCTGAGTGAAACCATGTTATTACATGAGCTTAGTGAATAGTGAAAAACATATCACTTTATAAATGTTTCATATCAGTCAATGTTGATAACTATTGATTAGTTTTTTTGTTTTTGTTCGTTTTAAATATCTGAAAACCTGCCATACTGTTGCTGCTGTTATTTTTTATTTTTAAGCAGTTTTGAGGCATGGTGTCAAAACATGAAACTGCTCCTGTACAAGTTACTCAACTGGATGTTGCTAGGCAACCAAAGAGTGAGTAAGTTAGTTGATGCCACCAACCTAGCTTAGTTGGCTGCGAGTTCGAGTAGCTAAAGTTTATTTATTGCAGCAATTTCATCTTATGATAAAAATGGATTATTGTGATAAAATTACATTTCTGATTCCATCCAGCTGTTTCCTTAAAGAGTAGTGGAAGAATGTAATCATTAGACATTGGCTAGTTTTCCGGTATTGGGTAAGAACATGTAACTTTCTCTTTACCAGAGAAAAAGCTACAGGCTATCTGGCGTTTTCCACAGCTGTCTGGAGTAGAAAGTGGCCCCATCCCCACCTGTTGCTGTTCACTGCCAGTCAGCCGGCTGAAGAAAGACCCAAAAGGTTTTTTCTCACTTAAACGAAAGACAAATTATTCTATTTGGACATATTTCCAGTCCAGGAAACACAAGATAGTCATTATTTAGAAGTAGAGGAGTCAATATCAATTATTTAAAAAAAAAAAAAACAGTATTATAATAAACATGACTTAAATTCCAATACTCAATATATTATTTCATTAGCAAAATTGTTTTTCACCATAAAAAAAAACATGTTTACATTCTTGTTTTAAATTTTTGTGATAATATTGTGATACTGTAAAATAGCATTTTTTTTTTTCTTTTGAACACATGGTTGTCAAACAGTGAGATTCTCATGGCAGCCATGCCTAGTAAACAATTACACAAACATTTGTGCCTCAGGTTAAATGACTACAAGTACAAACCACCACAGTGAGGAAATGGCTTCATGCAAGTCTTTACAATACTTTTAGTAAATTACTCAGTTAATGAGATTTCTACTCTACAAGCAACAAGTTTGTCGAGTCTATGCTAAGGCACAACACTGGTTGTTAATTTTAGAACAGTGTTATCTCCAATTCGTGTTTTTTTTTATTATTATTTTTTTTTTATGTTAAGCTTTTATACTGTATGTTTGGTAAACTGCGCAAAGATATAGACTTTAGTGTGGGTGATTTGCACCCAGAGGCCTTTACTACTGGGGGCACAAAAGCGTTTTACAACCATCCATGCACTCTGTGGTTCAACAGTAGTTAAAACTCGAAAACCATCAAAAATAATTAGGCCTCCGATGCACAGTGGCACTCAGGGCCAATTGAATTGACGTAGCACATGCAGCAGCCTCTAGATAGAGCATGAGCTGAATAACAAACATATCCACGAGACAAGGTTGCTTTGCAGTTGGATGTTTCCCTTGTGTTGCCCTCTACTCTGTTCAACAAAGTAATGAAATATGTGGGGAGAAAACGGAACAACAAAAAAGAAAAAAAAATGTCTTTGCCGACTGAAAACAGAACTTGGCGTGGCGATTCCAGAGCAACTCCCTTTACACCGACTACAGTACACTTAGAAATCTCAGTGCTGTACGTCAACAAATGCTGTTGGATATTTACAGGAGTTCAGACACCACTCTAAATCCATTATCAGAAAGTTCGCCATTACTGTAGGGCACCATATGTTTAGTGGAGTTTGCTGCATCTTCTCTGACATGCACAAATTATAATCTTTTTCATGTTACAAGCCACAAATGTTTAACCAAAACAGTAACTAACCATATATTTATGCTAGTAAGCAAAAATGAATTTAAAGACAACCCAACAGCCCATCTAGACTAAAAGCCTAAGGACCCTGGGGGCTTCTTTACCTAAATGCCTGGTATAAATGCCCAGAACATTTTTTTTTATTAGTGAACTCAGCATTTAAGAAATGGCAAAAAGTAATGCCAATATAAATAAGTAACAAATGTACAAAGTTGGCATACCTATTACCTAGTACACCAGATTTAAAAAAATATATATATTTGAAACAGCTAAAATATGCTATTATACACTAAATGGGATGTCAAAATCTCCAGTTGTGTCGAGTTTAAAGTTAAATGCTGCCTTTCTCCTTCCCCACAAATCACTGCCCACTGCAGATTGCTGAATTAAGAAATGTTACTCCACTTTTCTCCTCCAGTATTTTCGAATGTGGAAACATTTTTTAATTCTGACAATACCAAAAAAAAAAAAGAAAAACAATAGTCAAAGTGTGGGCATTAATAAGATCTTTAAAGATGATGCAGGTTTTCTATTTGGTAAGCAGCATGCAATTGTTTATTCTGAATTTTTGCCAGCAGACAAGCAAACTAATTAAAAAAAACAATCATAAACTGAATTGCTATAATGGCAATAACCAATAAGTTCCGGAGGGGCAAACACAATTGTTGCTTTTGTGTTTTGTTTGGTGGAGTATATCTGAGACAATGTAGTCAGCTCTATATCAACATACATTTGATCGATTGGATTGACTACAATCGCCCTGGAGACCCACATGATGTGCATAAGAGCGGCAAAGCTCACATCACTGCAATGGAGTGAAAAAAGGGTGATGTTGATTTTAATCAATATAATTAATTACAATATTCAGCAATTATATTGCAGTTACACATTTTCCTGGTATTGTGCAGGTGCAGTAAATTTAGTGAATGACACTTTAGAACCACGGTTACATCTCATATTGACCTTTATTAGTACACGGGATTGATAATAGGTGCAATCCTGTCAGCTACACTGCAGATGCCATTTGTACATCAATCACTTGACAGGTGATTTCATCACTGGCTCAGCAATACCCCCTACAAAAAAAGCAGATTCAACTTGGTATTGTGGGTTTCGGTTTCACAGTCATATATTCTACAACATAACATTTTGGCTGATATTAAAAAAGGGACAGCTACAAGTAAATTTGTCAAGATAATAAAATTTGACAAACTTGACGCTAAGAAAAACACTCTTTGGATACACAGCAATAGCTTTTTGAAGGCACAGTTTTGTTTTCTAGCAAAGAGGGAGAGAAACATTTGAAATAGAACAAGTAAGCATTTAACTTCTTTAATTAGATTAAAACCAAAAAGTAGGGGACAATTTAGTTCTTGATTAGAAGTGCCACTTCCCAGCCTGGTAAAACAATAGATCACACTACAAGTTTTAATATCCTAGTAAGAATGTAACTGGTTAACTTACACAATTATTGCCTTTTATTATAACTGTAAAACACAGCTCTGTTACATGTGGATGTATTCAGCAACAACCCTATGCTGTTTTGATGTTGCTGGCAATTTTGCATAATAGCATTTCCTTTAATGATCAACGGCGGGTGCCTACCTTTTCCTGCTTTGTCAGATTCAGTCTGGCTCCACCATAACCTGCATAACCGTTTGTCTCATTGGCCTCCATTGCTTTTGTAACTAAGGAGGAGTGAATGGGTTTGCACTGGTTCATTTCGTTGCTTCACTTTTTAGTAGCCAACAACTGATGAACATTTTCCTGCGTTGATTTGTAACGCGACACAACAGAGCCCTGTATGGTGCACATCTTCCCACCTGGGAAGCGCATCTTGACAGGAAAAGTTTTTCGGACAAAACAGAGTCACCGTGTCCTTCTCGCTGATATTCTAACAGATAGCATTATCTATCCGTTGCAGATGCTGGAGCTTTTAGATGCTGTCAAACATTGGCACTGCAGCATTAGTGCAACTAGCATGTTCAGCATTAGAATCTCAAAGGGAAAGACTTCAAAAAGTTTTGCGGGTTTTTTTGCCCCCTCTCAATTTACACGTCATGCTAGCAGAGTTTAAGACTTTCTGCAGCAGCTCATTGTTTTGGTCAGGTGAGAAAGGTTGCTGGAAGAAGTGCTACAATTTAGGCAAATGTGAATGGGTGAGTTTATATCAATTTTGACATTTGAAATCTTTGAATAGGTAATTTTACTCATGTAGATCATCTTAAAAACATAGTTTGACAACCCTAGTTACAAGTAGTCAAATTAAGACTTTTACTAAACACTGTAAAAGGCATCAAAGATCCTTTGAACACCCATTCAAAAGTAGCTAGTCAACTTAATCAGTAACCTACACACTAGATTTAGGGATAATCCACAACTTCTTTTAACAACTGTTTTAACAAAAAAGCCCCTTTCAAAAATGTTGCTACTGATAAATGACAAAAAGCAGCACTAAAGAAGAACAAAGCAACCTCAAAGAGTCCCCAAACGACTTGCAAAACTCTCAATTTACTCAAGAACATGTACATAAACGGAGATAATTACATAAAGACTCTAGATAATGTACAAAAAGTTACAGCAAAAACCATTAGAAGATTTACACATAACTGGCTGATTCAAACTGTCTCAGCAAGAACAGATGTTACATTAGATTTCTTGCGTGTCTTACAGGGACTGAGTGGGAGGCCTTTTTATAAGTCTGTGTGGCCGCTGGCTCATAATCCTTTCGTGTCAATTATAAATCCAACTAATCAATCCTTCCAACATCAGCAGCGACTCTGTTCCTGCGATTAGAGGGTGGAGGGAAAAAAAATCTCGTTTAGAAGGCATGCGAAAAGGCAAACACTGTGACTATTAACATGATTAAGTGTTGCAGAATAGCAGTTTTGTGTTGCAATGCAAACTGCAGGTAATGTGATAAAGCTAGCGTTAGCTCAGTAACTAGGCATTAGCTCCTGGGCCCCGCTTCAAGTGGACTCGGTGGAGGAGGCCTTTGGAAATCGCAACGCCGCCTACGACGTTCAACCTTGATAAATCATTCCTCAGTATATACCAGGGAAACTCTCGATAAGTCGGGCCAACTTCTCTGTAAAACTGCTGAAAGATGTAAATTGGCTAATTTAGTAAGCGGCTAGATGAGTTATCCCACGTCCTTCCGTCTGAGGCGCAGAGATGCACCTGTTTTATTCTAGGCGGAAACGAGCAGCGACTTGCTGCTGGGGCATTCGCCTCAGAAACACAAAGCTGTGTCAAAAACACCGCAGCTCCCTTTATCCAGGTCAGGCTGCATTGCTGAATCAGGTTTTAACAAAAGCTTCACTGAAAGCAGCAACCTGAACAAGGCAGAGTTATTGTGAGTCAGCTCACTTTCAAACACCAAAGTGGGATAAGGAGCGGACTGGGCAGAGATTTAACTACCGAGGGGGGCTAACTAACAGGCTAACGCAAACATAATATATCCATCACAAACGCAGTCTTTTGCACGTCCTGTCAGCGACCTGGAGTCCCCGCTAATCCTGCACACGAGTCCGGTGTGCACACAGAAGGAAGACGAAATCCTATTCAAAAGTAAAACACAAGAGCAACAGAGTCCATATTTCAAACTGACCTTGTTAGCGAGCTAACGTTAGCTAACTCGCGGCGTAATGTCTCCTCTTCTACCCGGAGAGAGCCGCGAAGTCCTCGCAAATGCCATTAACTACGGGCTGTTCCCCTCAGCGACGCAGGCAGCTATCATTAAGCTCGTAGAGAAACCAGTTCAGGGAGAGAAATACGTCCATCTGGTTAGATTAAGCCTACAGATATTTTTTTTATCTGTATATAGTGGTGGTGACGGTAGATTCCCCTCCCTCCGCCACCGCCGCCGCGCTCCTTCTCTCTGTTCGCTTCACACAGGTCTACAGGTTGAGGCCAGTCCTGTTAGCAGCCTGACTCCGCCTTCTTTTCATCCGAACAGAAGCAGGTGAAAACATCACAACTGGAAGCACTCACCTCTTAATTATACTGTACTATGCTTAATTATGGTGCTAGAGCGTCATTGTGTATGTGTGTGTGTGTGTGTTTTTTTTTTTTTTATATTTCCACCTTGAGTGACCTAAAAACCTAATCCAAGTATGCTCCTTTGTCTGCAGATCCAGAGCTCCTCCCAGGAAACCTTGACAAATCCAGGCAGGTAAACTATAGAAAGAATGTGTACGGGCATGCAGTCTATTTGCATGTGTATGTAAGAATGTGTAGTTGCAACCCTTTCCCTCCTCCTTCATACTTGCTGCATATTTATATTCAAAACAGTCAGAGCCAGCCCAAGATTTTATGGGACCCGTGACAGAATTTGATTTTGTGGCTCACTTAGATTAACTTCTTGTCAACCAGCTTCTAGAGCCAAACCAATCCTGCTTGTTTCATTGGCCATGTGTTTTCTGTTTTGTACATGTTCTTACCACTGTTTGTTTTACAGATTGCAACCAAGATGCACCAAGATATTGGAGATCTTCTGTAACCCTGCTGAGTGTCATCTCTTCTCCCATCACCTGTTGGGGTAGCAGCATCAGAACCAAGCCTAAAAACACGCAACAACCTGATTAAGAAGGATAATTTTCTTCTGGGGACTACTGTGGAACCTCTGAAGATCATGGTGCGAGTAGAATTTTATACAAAATCAAGAAAATTATGAACATCCCTCACCTTCCTCTTCATGAAACTGTTACAGAAAAACAGAATCAGTCAGAGGACTCTTCAAATTTGTTGTATTACAAGCCGCTACTTGAGAACTTCCTGCCCACAGCCATCAACATCTACAATAACTCTTTAATTAAATGAGTTACAACAACATTTCATTTCCCTTTGGCATCAATCAAATATTTTTGAATTGAACTGAATTTGAATATTTTACCCAAGGGTACGCTGACTTGTGACAGGAGGAAGCTGGAATCAAACATTCTGATTGCAAAATTCTACCACTGAGCCACAGTTTATTACTTTAGTGTATTGTTAACCCAGGCAATTGCATCAAGTTACTGACTTGCGGCCTTTAGTCCTCCTGGATGAGCATGTGGCAAAAGAGGACAGTTGATTGTGATGAATCAACCCCTCTCATGCTTAGCATGCATGTAGAGACAGCAAAAAGGAAAACCGTCCTTTAACAGGAAGAAACCTCCAGCAGAATCTGAGTATCCGTCTGCCATGACTGGGTGTTTGAGTAGACAAAGCATAAAGATATACATAAAAAAGAAACACAGAAGCACTGATCCATGAGTACATTCAATATTAAAGAAAGAGTAAACAGTTAATGGTTGTTGTGGGTGAGCTCTGCAACTGCTCTCTGGCTTCAATCACATGAATGCTGCCTAAAATAGGCACTTTACTTTGTATTTTTTCAAAGTTTAAATAATTTCAGATGATAACAGAAAGTAAACATACCAGTACCATACTGCTTATTTTCTAGGTTTAGATGATTTGCCTAATAATATGTCAACCAAATAATTAAATTGCTATTATTTTAAAAAGCCTTTGTGTATTGCTTTATTTATTTTTTTTTTTTTCAAATCGACCAAACAAAAATGCAAAACAATGCCTAATTAGACTGATGTTTTCTTTGGGAAATCAGAAATGATATCATAAGTTGAGGGTTTAACTATAATGTTTCATTTGAAAACATTAGAATAATGGTGAACATGTTTTTGTTTTGAAAAATGACATTTTCTGTTCCTGTTTTAACAAAATGGAAAAACGGTGTTGTCTATAGTGAATAATTGTGAAAATGTTTTGTTTTGTTTTGTTAAAACAGGAATTGAAAATCTACCCTGTAAGTCACTATTCTGTTTTGAGATGATCAAAAACAGAAACTGCAGACCTCAGACAGTATCGGCAAAAAAAAAAAAAAGAGCTAATTGATGCATTTCTACTTTTGGTTTTTTAAAGGTCTTATGAATACAGATTATTTTTTTTCGGGAGGCTGAAACTAGTTAGTAGTTGCTCTATCTACCATTGTAGAACTACATAAATCTTAAAATATGTAATGATTAGTCTGAACGTTTTGAAAGATTTAAAGATTGAAGTTAATGTCAGTATGCTCCATTTTATTGCTCACATTTTGTGCAAACTATGGTTTTAAAATAATTGTTCCTTTAAAGTCCATTTGAAATGAGGTCCTGTGGTCTGTCTTTTTCTGACTCAACTTTAAATTTGCCTATTTTGATAAAATAGGCAATTTCACTAAAAGCCTATTCTACCAATAGACTAACTGACTGGCAGTTTTTCACTGTGAAAAGCTATACAAATAGTTTGAAAGTTATTCTTTAATTCTCCAGGTTTCTTTGAAAACTATTGAAAGCAGGTTTTCCTATAATATTTTTTTATGATTATTATTTAAAAATATATTCCTAGTAACAAATAAAAATGCCAAAGTTGCACTTTGGTTACTGTAGCATATGCTCTTATTAGTCTTGAGGACACCCAAGGGTATTTATTAATTCCTGGTTGTTCTTTTTACCATCTCCATGTGAGTTATTAGTCACAAGTTCCTGAGTTCTTGTTTGAACAGGCTGCTTGTTAACAAAGGCCAAGAATCTTTTCTCAGAGCAGCTTTGGGTCACTCATGGTCTAAAGGTTACATGTGCTCAGGGATGGGTCCTGATAAGATCAACAATATTTCTTTACTTACCATTTTTGTATTTTTACATTACAAAAATCCTCATTACCATTAGAACCATTGCTGATCTGTGGATTATGAATTTAAAGCAAATATTCAGGTGATTTTCTCCTCACTGGAATTACAAAAGATTTCCTTGAGATTAATTACCTTCCCTGTGACCACTCTCAGCATTTCCTCTACATTTCCAGAACAGATGCAAACAGAAGGTGGCATTTTGTGGATCCACTATGAACAACTGGTTACATTTGACTGCAGTGTTATGGTTTTAAATAGGGCATGAGCTCTACTGGGAAATTTACTTGAAAGACGAAGAGAAAGTTTAAGAGGAACATCTCTCAGACTGACAGCCAGTGACAGGCAGCGAGTGTTAAAGCAACAGCGCGGGCCTGAGTATAAATCTCATAAAAATGCAACGATCACAGATGTCGTACTGACAAATAAAAATGCTTAATAAAAGACTGCAAATGGGCATTCTTCTCATCGTGTTTGCCAGCAAATGATATCTGATTTTGTGTTTTACAACACTGCAAATTTTTGTGTGAAATATGTGTTGCCATTTACATCATCATGCATAAATATCAACAAAGGAATTTGAAATTATGTTGCAGCAAAAAAAAAAGAAAAAAAAAAAAAGAAAAATTGGCTCAAGGTTCAGAACAGCCAAGTAAAGGGCTTCCATATTTTAATACCACTCTTGGCAGTCCTGAGTGGGATTTTAAAACAGAGATATAGGGCCTGTCTGTAATAGTTCACAGGGCTGTCAATCACTAAATCCTTCTGACTCTTTGTTCACTACTCCAGGGCAAAAGTGTGGAAAAAAAAGAGCAAGAATGTCACATCTGCATGTAAAACAGATCAGATGGAAACTATCTAAACAAGTGTTTTGCCTAAATGAACGTCAATAGCAATTTCCTCTAAATTAGGTTTTGACTTTTTTTTTATTCATCGCGGAAATGATCGTACAAATTAAAAACTTCTCTCTTGTTTTGTTTGCTTGATTGTATCTAACTCAGATGAATAAGTCGTCTGCACAAACATGTTATGAAGACTATCTGTGTTTGCTGTGCTATCATCCTGTTGTTTGCATTGAAGGCAGATGAAGGAATTTCATTACACATGCATCACTCAAGTCTCATTTTGCCAAAACACACAATAGAGCTTGGAGGTTTACTAGACCATGATAGCCCCACTGCATAGGGGCTTTCATGTGATTGCACATATCAGTCTGACTCTTGATGTGAGAAAGCCCAGGAAAAGAGAGAGGATTAGGAATCAGCTGACTCCTCACATTTTCTTCCAAGTGACTTATTGGGAGGGTTATTTTGAGCTGTTTGCTGAACTGCACAGGGAGTTGCAATGAGTAGTGAAACCCTTCACATATCTTTTTTTTTTTTGTCCCAAACAAATTTTGTCAGTGGTAATTTGTGTAGGTGGTTCTCAAGTTAGAAATTTTTGCAAAGTCTGAATCACGATTGGTGTCCCCTATCTTGATCTGAGTCATTAAAGAGTGGGAATTTGCTCACGCCAAGCCCCAACCTGCAGTCTTTTGCACATGTTTTTTTTTTGTTTTGTTTGTTTTTTAATACAGTTTTTCTTCAACCAGACTTTCTGCAGATCACCCAGAATATGCAGCTTTAGCATATAATTATTTAGGTTAAGGAAGCTGGTGTAACATTGTGGTCCTTAAAAACAGCTTTGGAGCAGGTAACATCACACAGACTGACAAATAGCTGCAGCAGCCAATACAGTCTCTCCATCCTGGCTGACACCATTTGCTACCACTGTAAATTGTGAAAAAAAAAACTGTTTTTTGAGAAAAAACTATTTGTTGGATAAGTAAATACATACATTTGCTGCAAAAGAAAAAAAATAAAAAAACATGGCCACACAAGTCCCTTGTTGTCTCACTCACTGGTACAGCTGAAAAATCCTACATGGTATAGCAATAATAGAGATTAGGCGTTTAATCCAGAATTTCCAACTGTTAAAAATAAACTTAATCAGAACTCTGATATAATACTTTGGGCCATATCACCACTTATCTTGTAATTTCTAGGGGTTTTCTAATCAGATCAAATTTCAGATACTTTAATGAATGCTTTAGGACAATATTGATCACAAATGTATTCAAATGAGTGCTATTGCGTATCATAGCATTATCAGTAACATTATACAAAATTCTGTTCAGGATAAAACAGCTGTACAAATATAAATGTTTTAACCCTTGTCTGTGCGAGGACTGAGGCAAACGTGGGAGGACTGTGGCAAATGATACAAGTTTTACGTGTGTGGGGTCGGTTGGACCCCATTTGTAAACACAAGGGTTAAAAGAGATATGACATCATAAAAGATGCACAATGCTGGTAAGGAATTGGCCTTTTGTCTATAAGAAGCTTTAATTGGAATGTGATGGGTGCTCTCTCTGCACCACTGTAAATTCGATATTAGAACTGGAGGAAGAATAATTTTCTTTCTTTACATCTATGTGCCTTTTTAAATTGAGTTCCCATCACTTAGCACAAATACCTAAAAAGAATCACTGTCCTTGCCAAATCATTGCATTAAAATGGGTTATTAGTAAGCCACTAGTCTGTAAAACATGTTTTAATGTAAAACAAGAAACTGTTTTATTTTAACAAATAGTTTGTTTTGTTCAAAAGCACATTGGGACTTGTAGTTTCAACTTGTCACATTAGCACTTATCTCAGTGCTAATTAATCCCATCGCTTTCGTGCTGAGGCAAGTTAGCTGATAATGTACAATTTTCACTGCATAATTAATCCACCTGAGGAGACCTCGAAGGCAATTACAAGGCATTGGACAGTTCTCTGCATACAAGCCGTGAAGGAACAGGCTACTTCATAAGAGCCTGTACACACAGCTGTTAAAGAGACTGCATGCTCTACGGAAGTCTGACAAAAAGCCCCTAATGATCATTGTGAGTGAGGTAATAGTTTTGTTATCGGCGACAAACGGGGCTAATTTGGCCCTGAAACACATCAGAGGGACATTAGCAAATACCGAAGTCATCAAATGAAGTGGCCACAAAATGACCCCCATAAAAAGCTGAAGTCAAGTCAGAACTCAACAACTGAATAGGTCCTCAATGGGCTTTAAGTGAGTACTGCAACTTTAGCATTTACCCAAAGTGACCTAAATGCAATCCAGCATTGCTTTAACAAGATTCCTATACAGTCCAATTAACAGTGAGAACATTACAGGCACATTGAGTAGATTATAATTATAATGGCAAACACCCACAAAGTCTCAATTTCTTATTTACCTGTAATTAAATAGTCAAAGAGCTATTAGATACAACAAGTTCCCTTATTCAAGCATTTATTCTAGCCCTGCTAGTAACTAATTGAGAGATTATGAGCTGTCAATATCTTATCTGCAGGATACAAGTCTTCCCACATCTTTATCTTAATGAAACTAAAATTAGCTATCCAGAAGAAGCAGATAAACAACTCCATTCTGAAGCATCCTGAGATGGTAAATGCACAGTCCAAAAACAAACATGTTATGCTGTTAGGTTTCTCTAAATTGCTGTTAGGAGGGAGTGTGTGTGTGTGTGTGTGTGTGGGGGGGTGTGTGTGTGTGTGTGTGTTCATGGACTTTTGGCTATGTGTTAACCTGTGTTGGACTGGTGACCTCTTCATAGTGTGTTCCATCCATGACTGCTACAGTTGGGCACTAGCTCCGCGGCTCTCCAGGAATAGGTAGGGATAAACAGCAAGTGGATGGCTTAGCACAAATAAATACAAAAACGTGTGATATGATGTGTTAGAGTACAATGAAACTATGTCTAAGTGAAAAAACTGTCTGATGAGATATAGTTTATGGCATCTGATATGTGGTTTTAGAAGGGAATGACACTGTTAAATACTGCAGACTAATATTACTGCAACTAACCATCGACTTCCATGTCAACTACCATCCAATGCAAGCATTTTAGAGCAGAAAAGGTATGAAGTAGGGTTCCCATCAATCACTATGACATTTCTGAGGCTTAAGATGTGTCTTGGCCCCACTTAAAGTAGCTCTTGATGGTAGAGCAAATTTCTCTTTCATCTAAGTGAAGACACTAAGAGAGCTATCTGCAGGTCAGATATTGACAAGTCATAACCTTTGAAAAGAGGCCCACTTCAAAAAGTCTAAGCTGTACACGGGAAAGACAGATGAGTTGACCTCAAGATAGAGAGTTTGAGTTAAATGGTAATGCTGTGCTTTGTGCTGTTGCCTTCAACCACCTGATGCTTAGTCTTTATTAGATGGTTTCTGAAAGGGTATTGCACATTTTCTTTCTGCTTCTGTTTTCAAAATACTGCGATCAAATGAAGATTTTCACAGATTTTCAAAATGCTTGAGTGCTTTCGACAGAAACAGCTTGGTGTGCTATTGGTTACCAACAGCATTTGGTATGCTGGCTTTATTCAGATAGCTACTGTCATTATTTTCAATTAAACCATGCATAATTAAAAACTACATGTTTGTTTTTATTCTCCAAAAAACAGCATGTCAAACACTTCTTGTCAGAAGGCACCGGATGACAACTGAGCAGGGAAGACTGAGGATTTTTTTCTTCCTCACCACATGATGTTCTTCCTTATTATGAGTAAATGGCATGAGTAGCACTCTACCTCCAGCACATGCCACCCAGGAAGGTTTCTTCAGAGTGGTGTGGTCAAGTCTTCCCAAACAAGCTTGTATGACAAAATAATATGAGGAGACTTAATGCCTAAAGCAGGTTAGACATCTATTACCTTATAGTTTAAATATAACAAGTGAACTAACAAGCAACTTCCTTGAAACCCTCACAATAAAAATTATAACCATATATACGTGATTTCAAGTAACATGCTTTATAACGTAATTTAAGATAATAACTTATCTTTTATTGAAGAGGACAATCTGAATTGTGAATGCCTAATATGTTTAGGTTGTAGGAGGTAGGATGAAGCTGTCAGATTTCATACCTCTGTTCATTGTCATGAATAAAAGCAAACCTTAAATGCTAGGTACATTATGAGTAATACTCAGCAGACAGAAATCAGGTCAACTGTTATTTTAATGTTACCCTATTATAAATATTTTAAAATATTGGATTTTTTTTAAAATTATTAATGGCGGTAGTAATAGTCTTCATATTGTTATTATTGTTATTGTAATTTTTAATTAGTCATTTATTATCCAGAAAATACCATTAAGATATTAGATAATTGTTCTCAAGCAAAAGTTCAACTTGAAAACAGCTATAATATCAAAACACATCGTGAGCATGTCTAATCAATATTGACCTGTGTAAAATTTGTAAAATAAAACAACAGCAGAGATTATCACTTGCTGTGCAGTCTTGGTCGATAAGTTTAAAGTGTGACAGCATATTTCACATATTTTGTTCAACCCATTTCACTGAAACCCTGATCATACGTCTAACTGAGATATATTTTCAGACAAAAACTACGATACTAAAGAACTCAACAGCATTTGGAGTGTAGGGATTTCGTCTATCTAGAACTTAAAACATATGTATTATTTCATGGAGCATTCGTTTACATGGGGTTCTTGTTTATATTTTGGGGAGAAATAAACCACTTCGAATGTGACAGGCCACCCCCAATGTAAACTGACTCCATGTCCTCTCCAGTTACTTCTGTGGTCTGGATAATGATCAACCCCTTGCTTTTCCTGTCCTCTGCAGGGTAAGAGATTTATTAACCAGCAAGAACGTGTAAGGCTTCAGGAATGTGCTCCAGTTTTATCCATTGGACCTGACGGTGACTGGCACTCATGCCTAACATGGCAGGCAGCTCTGTCTCAGTAAGTCCACACGAGCTGCCAAGTATGCAGTAGAGCTCTCCTCCCTTGCATGCATCTCAGACCCTGGGCTTAGGGAGGATGGAAGTGGGGGAAAAAAGTAAGAATTTGGGTCCCAGGTGTGCACTTAATACTACCAATCAACTCCGGCGCTGGGTGTAACAGACAACACACCAGATCAAATCATGAGTCAGACTGGGTGGGGGCATTTCAACCTGCCTTATTGGCTCCTAGTCGCATAGAAACAGCTCAGACTGAGATGGCATGAGTCAAAGGCTGTAGGAAACAAAGCCTCAAATCCAGCCAAGTGATATGTGGGTGAGAATAAATCTTATATAAACTCTGGAGCATTGCTTTTAATCCCAAGTTTTCGTCATGCTGGTGTCCAAAAAAGTTGCTGATACCTTTAAGGAATTCTGTACTTTTTTCTTTTAAAAGGAAAGAACCAAGCAGTCTTTGCGGAAAACTCATAATAAAACTAATGTCAGTCAGCTTTGACTTTTTTCTACAGTATGAAATGTTAAAAACTAAGATTACCTCATGAAGTCAAAACTTCGGGTGTTTGACAGACTTTACAACTTCTAAGAGTTTTTTTTGTTTACTTTCTGCTCTCGGTTTATGAATTTTCACCCACTCCTTCTTACAGATCGTTTCAACAAATATTTTCAGGCTGTCTTGGAGGCAGTGCATGTTTGATCTGCCCACAGATTTTTCTGTGATGATCAAGTCAGCTAGCTGCGTGTCTCTTTCTAGATGCATTTCCTTGACTGACTGAATGGAATTTGTAATAACAATTTGATTTCTTTTTTCAAATAAAGTGCCTTCTTTCTCTTCAAGGAATATTCCAGGAGTGCATGGGAGCAACACTCACTTAAAGGCATGGCTAATTCTTAAACAAGATCCAATTGATTTTTTTCCTCGTTGTTTTTCCAATCTTGATGAATGTGGATCAAGGTCTTAACTTCAACTATACTTTGCCAAGAAGATTTCTTTCCAAAATGTGATACTGGACAATTTTTAAGCTGATAACAATACAGAAAAGCTAATGTTCAGTTCTAAAGGACAATGTGGGAGTGTGATTTGTTATCAGCCTTTCTTTATATCGGAACACTTCTCTATATTGGACCATCAGATCCAGAGTTTTCTTCTAATCTAGAGTTAGCTCTCCTGAAGTGACAGGTCCCATGTATGAAATACTTGTATTCAAAACAAATGCAGTATTATATATTGAAATAGAAAAAAGAAACTATGAAATGAAAGTGTAAAGAAATGTGGTGCGATCATCAAAAGGAACAAAAAAAGAGGAAGATGACAAAAATGATGGAACTTCTCCATCCACTTACCATGTCTTTATTTATTGATAGTACAGACAGCATCATTCTGCAGGGTCCCTCTTTTATGTCTTTGTTTATAATCAAGATTTTCTCCAACGTTGACATGTTTGTTATCTTCTTCTGCACTCAGAAGCTGACGGAGTACTGCCGTAGAGTGGCCAAATTACCTCACTACAATGCCAGCTTAATAAACACGTTGAAAGAGGGAGGATAGTGATCCATGACAGCTTTAAAAGCAAGTGGGTCATATTTATAGACATAAAGGGAGCATAAGTAATACAAACAACTCTGAACCTCAAGAACCTGTTTACTCTGCCTGTAATTTGCATAAATGAGAAAAAAAAGATATGAGTGAACTTTCCAAGAAACACGCAGAAAATACGTAACTTAGATATGAACAACTGCATCAGTGCAATGAGGTGTTATCTGAAGAGCAGTTCTTGCAGAATTAGAAGCACATGCAAACTCAGGTTTGACAACATTTTTCAACAAAACATCCATTTGTGAACATGACTGACTTTTGCTTAGAGTGCTACGAAGAGTAAAGACCCAGACAATTCAATTAGCGCCTGAAGTCTTTTTGACCTTTCTTTTGTATTTGAGTGTGATTTGTTCAAGAGAAGAAAATCCTGTCTGATAATATTGAGTAATCAATGTATTTGCTGACAAACATAAAGTAACTAATAAAATATGTAGTGATGTGACAACATGAAGGTGTAAATTGTTTTGCACTTTAATAGCAAGAGGGAGTCCACATTAAGAAAAGAAAATGTATTCATTTTTTCAAATCATATCTGTGCTTTCAAAAATTAAATGACATGATTCGTTACCAGTTTCTGATCTCAACCTTGTGGACAGAATTGAATGAAATAAATACTTGTTTTGTTTGGAATAAGGGATGAGACACAACACTGCAGAAAAGTATACAAAGCATGTTTTGATTAGTTTACATGCGGAAAAATACCGGAGTAATTTGTAAAAATATAATAGTAAAAGAACTGTATTTTTCGTCATGCAGATAATACTTGTATCTTCTATTTAATTCAGCATTTGTTTTAAACTCACTTGAGGAAATTAATGAAACAAAAGTGTCTAACCTACTAGAAAACATGCAGTGCCTTACAAAATAACAACTTAAAGTTTGCTGTTGTGCCCATACACTTTTCATAATTAGATGAACAGTGTCCTTTAAAATGTTCACATCTTGGAATATTGATTTATGAGCTTTAAACTTCCTCTTAACTTTATCACTAACCTGTTGCTGACCTGCTTGCTGTGGCTCTTGGTCTGTTTGTGGAGCTGCTTTTCATTAATATTTTCTAACAAATGTCTGATTCATTAGAGAAGAGCTTCATTTATACAGAGATTCAATTACACACGTGGATCGTGTTAAAAGATTCTTTTAGTTCACTTGGGATTTCAGAGTACAATTAGTTCAAGACCAATCAATTCCACATTTATTTATTAATTGCAAAAAAACATCTAAAAATTCATTTATTCTTTTCTTTACCTTCACAAGTTGGCTTTAGTTTGTGTTACTCTATCACATGAAATCCCAATAAGGTTTCTGGTGGGAAAGTAATCAGAGGTTACAAAAACATTCTGGGGGTATGGATACTTTGGCAAGAAACTTTATGTTCTGGTACATTTTGTGAGAGAAACATGAAGATAAGTCATCTTTTAGGACTACCTGATAGCAGACTGCATACAGACGCTCTCTTCTCTGCCGTTGGCTGGACTCTCCAGGCTGGAACAACCAGGCCTCATTTTGGTTAGGTTGCCCCTTTTTTATTCAAATTAAACCAACCTAGGGCTTCCTGTTTACTGAGAATCTGTCACTTCACATATTTCCCTGGTAAGTAATGCTGTTCCAGGAGAGGGGAGGCTTTCTTTAAACCACTTGTAATTGTGTTTGTTTTTCATTTAAATTGCTCTGTCTGTTGATCTCCTCTCCAACAGGCAGAGGAGATCAAGCTTTTACCAGATTTCACAGAAATATACGAAATATGAATTATTGGATTGCAGCTACTGTCCTCACTTAGTATTGACTGGCGTGAAAAGAGTTTTGCAGCTACCGATCATTTGCATAAATGTACAATGGAAAAGATGGGCAAGCCCGAAAAAAATCCCCCACTTAAGTAGTACTTTATAAGAATAAACATAGCACATTCTTTGTGTCTTTACCTTTGTGTTTTTTTATGTTCAAGTGACAGTGACATTTGAAAAAGGCTTGCTTTTTTTTGTCTTCTTGTTGCATTACTTAACACTGTGATTTCAGAACAATATGTAATTTACACAAAGATGGCTATAATTTTGTATCTGTGACAAGAAACAGCTTGAAAGTTGGGGAGGGGGGGAGGGGTAATACCTGCAGTGTGGAAGCAGGAGGGATGGCAGCATCTGAAGCTGCCTATTATGTGTCTCCACATATCCACCCACTGCCTGGTCCAAGGCTGTCTGTGCTGCCTAGCTGTTGCGAAGGGACTATCTGTGATACAGCAGAGCTCTCAGTGCACAGAGCACGCTGCTGATGCCAGGGGCCTGCTATCCAAATCTGTCGGCACAGTCTCATTTAACAGATAAGAGGCTAATCTACTGGGTGGGCAGTGGATAGAGGAACACAAAGCCCCTCTTGTTGCTTGCTTACCATTCTCCACATTCTTGGAATGTGTATAGACATGTGCAGACAAAACAAAACCTTTCTGTAGGATCTGTTGGTTTATCCCCTGGAGGCTCAGACATGCTCTTTATACATTAGACACCCCGATATGTTTGATTAGGCTGGATGGATTGCTTTTACTTATTTGAACGTCATTTACAGCTGTTTGTATGTGCTCTTTTTTATATATATGTTGTCCTGGTGGTAGGGTTAAATTTAATGTTATGTAGTTATATGTATAGGTTTCTGAACTTATTGGAAATCAGTATGTGTAATAGATCATGCTCTAGTTACTAAGCAGCTGCTGTTCTTACACGCCGTCCTCTTTGGATAGTCCTCACAAGAACAGAGCGTGATATTCTTCATCCTTTCGTTCAGAATACACTCTTTTTTTTAAATACTTGTATTTATTTATTTTAGGATATTGTGACACTTCTGGCCTGTTTTAAGGAATAAGACAGGAAAATATAGGGTTGAGGTTTGCAGCAAAGTCCAAAGGTTTGGATTCAAACTCTGAATGAAAGCAGGGATGAACTTGCCAGTACTACTACAGTTACCTGAAAGTGTAAAATGAGAAGCATAACCCACAGCTAAACCTTTCAAGTCCAAACAGCACAAAATAACTACTGTTCTTGTTGATTCCCAGCATGGGGAGCATGCAGATGACTGAGTATCTTAATCGTGAACGGAATGAAAACAGGCAAAAAGCTTGTGAAACACTGCAGCTCTTCTAAATTGTTGTGTTTCTTTGCTTATTGCACATAGTATAACTCAAATCTTTGATATGATGTGTTTCTCACAGCATGTCACTCGTATTATCTCTTGCCTGGGTTAGAGAAAAGTGCTTTTGGCTCTCTCTAAATTACACATAAACTACAGGGTGGTTGTTTTATGGGATCTTGTGTTATTTGAGCCAGCAAACAAAAAATAATTACACTACCTTGCGAAAGGTGTTCCCACCCCTTGATCTTCTGCACATTTTCTCAAGCTGCAACCACAAAATTGTGGGCATTTCATTTGGATCTTATGTGATAGACCAACACAAAGTGGTGTTTAGTGGAAAAAGCATATAAGAAGTGCACACATCATTAACCCCAAATGAATACTTTGTAGACAATTTATTTTGTTCAGCAAAGGAAAAGGTCAGGGAAGTCTTTTTGCCTCTCCTGAATTTTTGGGGGAATTCTGTCTCTACCAGATTCACAAAACTAAATTCACTGACGTTTTGGCATTTTGCTAATGGTTCCTCAATTATTGTCCAGTATTTAGCTCCATCTCCAACCTGACCAACTTCCCTGCTGCAGTGGAAGAAACGCAGCATGATGGCTCCCCCACTATGTTTTCCGCCACTCAGACCATTTTGCATGGTGAACAAACAGTTTGGTCACATCGAGCCACATGTTTGCTATGACTGTAGATATGATATCTCATTGCCTTTATTTGGTACAGTTTTCTTTTTAAAGAAAAGAAGTAATCCTTAGTACAAGAGAAAACATGTGTATATGCATAACCAAGAACAAAAATAATTAGCTTACCACTTATTCCTTTTCTGTTTGAAAAGGAAAAGAAAGAAGTAAACACTTATGGTGGTTGTGTGTTGCAGATTTTCTGCCCAGGTCATGCTTAGAAATGAGATGATCTTTTACCAGATTAAATGAATGAAATAAAATGTAAAAACGACACCCTATCTCATTTTAATGTAACATTTAAAATGACTCAGTGATTATCAGAAATTTGCAATTAAAAACATGTTGTGGTATTCATACGCCTGCTCCATTTACCCTACCCTAAAGGACCAACAAATAAATGATATTGCATAAAAACAAAATGATTACAAACTGACTCTCACAAAAGGACAAGAAAATTTACTGACTCCTGATAATAATAATGACAATTGTAAGTAACAACCGGACGTACTCTTTGCCAATCTACACCATATAATACACTTAGCTACATAAGTTATACAACAAGCAAATAAACTTGGAAAAACAAATGATGATAATAATGATAGTAAAATAGCAATCATTATTATACTAATGACGGGCCGTTCCATTGTTATATTGATATAAAATCTTTTCACGAACTTTATTTTAATAATGGCTTTCTTCTTGGCCACTCGTGTTCATAGAAAGCAGAGTTAAGCCAAGTTCCATGATTAATGCTTTTCTTGTCCAGCCTTCTGGTTCAGTGGGATCTTATTTACTCACCAATGTACTCTACTTTAACATAAACTCCTGATAAAATACACCAAAATATTTCTGCTTGTTAAATGTCAAAGAGAGAAAAGGTTCAAGTAGTATGACTTTTATGGGGCACTTTGCATGCTTTTTTTTTTTTTTTTACATACTTCCTGTAATAAGTACGTGAGAGAAATTTCTTGGCTTCAAAAGTTGAATTTCACCATAGCTGGTGTTGCCACATTGTCATGGCTTTGTGTCTCATTACCTTTGTCTTCACCTTCTTGTAATTTCTAGATCAAAAGCTGTTTGAAGAAAGCATTTCATATGTGACACATGAGACAGTGCAGATAGCTTTCTCTGTGAAGTTGCTGTCTGGAGGCTTGATGGCATTGAAAGTTGTATTAAAGGAATATTTCTCTATTTTTTGCCTACTTCTGGTAAAAGTGCAAGACTCACCAAGTAACTCGGTATCCTGATAAAAAAATAAAAATAAAATAAGGAATGCTGGAATTCTTTACATACACTGCTTCTTTTGCACCCTTGAAATTTTCTTTACCTCTCCTTGAAATAAAAGCCAGAACCTCCCACATACTTATCAGATAAAGTTCCTGCCTACAGGCGGTTTCCAACCACAACACAGAAAACTGGGCTGCCATAATGTTGCCTGCATTGCACATTTGTGCACCTGCGGATGACACATTATCTTGTGGACTGGTTGAGACATAGCCTGGAGAGACATTTCCTCTCACATCTGCCATGATGTCATCTTCAATTTTTTTTTTTTTTTTTTTTTTTTTTTTTAGTTTCTTTGCAGACACCAAATTAAGGGAGCATGTGACCCTAGGCTTTGGCTCTCTGTCTCCGAGATTAAAATGGAGATAATTACCTGCACAAAATGCCCCTTTTTAAAAATGGTTTCATTGAAATTGGAACATGGTTTTAGAGAAAGCTTAATTTCTTTCACAGCAGGAGAACACTTTAATTTAGAGGGAGATGTGATTCAATAAAACTAAGTAGGGATATGTCACAAATCACGAAAATGGGTCTTTTAACGTCTTTTGAGTTTGTGTAAAAGATATTTAAGAAATAGATTGTATTATGTTATACCGAACATACATTTACCTTGACATACATTATGCATTTTTTATTATAATTTATTATTTATTACTTTGACTTGACAAGTCACATCTTTCCGGTTGTCGTTTGCCTTATATTTAAAGTAAATAACAAGGCTGCAGAGGCAGCAAACACATCTGTAGGCTGCCTTTGAGCATCCATGCACTAACAGACTTACTTCAAGGACACACACATGGTGAGCTGAGTAGAGATCCATAATTCACTCTCAATCCCACATTTATTTCTGCAAATTCTGAGATGTGACTTGTGACCTAGTTGTCGCCGTATTAAGAACTGCATAATGCAGCTTTAAAATCAGATTATGGAAGGACTGAAGGAAATCAACTTGTCATGTTTGAATCATTTATTTATTTATTTATTTATTTATTTATTTATTTATTTATTTATTTATTTTTATTTATTTTTTTTATGTTCATGAACAAGTACTGTCATATTCTTTAACTGCTCGTGGAGACAAGTGGCTTTGGAAAAAACATAAAAAGCAGGTATGTTATATCAGTACAAAATGCAAGGAATATGATTACGTTTGCATCAGAAGATGGGTAAAACCGTATCTGGCTTCCAAAGAAATGCTAACAAGTAGGATTTAAACCCACAATGATTATTTAGCTGCACTGTTTTCATCTCATCTTTTACAGCTGCTTTTCATGCTCTGGGATACATATTTGCTTAAGTGGTGAGAGTCAAAATTCCTCTGTCTCGGCCATCTCCAGAAGGAAATACTTTGTCATTTTCTCATAAATGTTCTCTCCTGGCACTGCAGCAACTCATTCACCTTTTTTGTAAGCTAAAATAGTTTTCCAACAACTAAACCAGTGGTTCTCAACACTTTTTATGAAAAAGGACCACTTAAATGCCACCTTTTTCACTACACATCCGTCCTGACAGACATTTTAAAATCATGTCATGACCTTATGCCACTAAATTCATTTCAATCATTCCCGCCTGCATGTTTGTCTAAATTGCTCTTTGGCTCTGCCATTCTAGTATGAATATCTATCTTTGATCTAAAATACCATGTCTGTTGTATTTTTCCAAAGAGGTGAAACTTCCAAGATCCATTTGGAAGAATTAATCAAAAGTTTCTTTGAAACAGGAAAGTCGGTTTCTCCCTCTACCCTCACTTCAAAATCTTACATAGGGGCTGCAAATACAAAACTCCGGGTCCTGCCCTCATTTACCCCAATGTTTTCAAAACAACCCAAATAGTAGCACTTGTTCCTTGGCTCAATGTTATCCACTTCAGTTTGTACAAAAATAAACGCCACTGCACTTCTCTTCAGGGGAGTTTCCGATCAATACGATGATGATGTTAGTGCTCAACAGCTCTACATACATCGCAACTGGTTTATTGATACTTTATGAATAACTCATGCTAAAATTTAGTACCACTAACAGGCAGATCAAGTAATGACAGCAGCTTTATGCACCACAATTTGACAACCATGGAAATAATGATCTTGAATTTTTCTCAGATATGGGAGCAGCACATTTAGCTCTCTGAGGTTCATTATTACTTAGACTTTAATTCAATCTAAATATCGAAGGTTTTAACCACCACAGCATGAGAAAATTATTTCACAAGCAAGATATTAAACATTCAAGGCTGGATACTCTGATTTTTTTATTATTATTTTTTATTATTTCTGTTTGGAGCATTGAGGTATATAATGAGCTGGAGATACTCTAAAATGTAGTTGCGTTGACATATTTTATGCACAGACAGACCTTATGACCTTATGCAGACAGATGGGAATATATGAATGTCATACTGTTTGTATTAGGGATTTATTAGTATTATATTTCCAACAACATTGATCATTTTGACTGCATTTTTCTAGTCATTCTAACCACTGACAATGCTTTACACTAGAGTCAAATTTTTCCCAATAGCTTTCACAAATTCAGACATATTCACACTCACATTTTTCATATTCATAGAAAATAGATAGAAACATGGAAACGCATATCACCATGTCGTCTGTGACTTTTCTTTCCATATTTTTTTTTTATTTCTGTTCAGGGAGTGCTCAACAAAGCAATCACTTGCAGATCAAGAAAGACTAAATCTCCCATTAGTATTCACCCCCTCCATCTGTTCTGTCCATTGCCGGTGTTGACTGCATTGTCTGAATCAGTGCACTCACTTCAAAGTAAAGCCATGAATCTTCAAAGGAATCCAGTGTGGAAATGTGCTTTCTAAAATACATTTATGCATCGGAATGCAAATCACTGACACAGTTGTAAACACGTTCAGATGCTATAGAGAATGTATACACAGGTGTGTAAGTCTGGTTCATTCTTAATAGTCTGTAGAAGTTATTATTTACTGGAGATGGGAGCACCTGTAGCTTTGGCGCTCTCTTCATGTAAATTATAAAGGAATTTACTTTTTACTTATGTGCTAGAAATCTCTTTGATGTTTCTTAAACAAAAATAAAGGAGGGGGAAAAAAATCAAAACATCACTCCACGACTGAAAGAGAATCAAAGATGATTTCGGCTTTCATGAAGATCAAGCTGCCGCAGAGGGCACTTTAATGAAAGTTGAACCTACTCTGAGCCTCCGGCTAAAGCAGGAGTTCAGCCCTTCTTCGCATGTGTCTCCCCCCAGATGACACAAAGACTGAAGAATGCTGAGAAGATCAGTGTGGGATGGTTCAGACGTGTTTTTTTTTTTCCCCCCGGAGGAGAGGAAAGCAGAAGGAAGATGCTCCACAGCTGTGGGGATCGTACTTGCTGTCGTGGTGCCATCTCTCGTTGTTTCACTCTTGCTTACTACCAGGAGCATTTGTTCAGCCTGAATGCTCCCAGACAAGCAGGAATGATGCGCATTGTGCAAGTGGGTTCCTACATACTACGGCTGATTACAGCGCACGCGGGGCTTTTGTGAATTTTGATTACCATCTAATTTTCAGCTCTACTTGATTATAGAAATTATGATGTAACAAAGAAAACACACGTGAGCCTTTCAGAGTTAACAATACTAATTAGAAACCATCCAAACTAAGGCACATATTCACAGTGTGTTGGGATAAATCTCTAAAAATAAATCCAAATAATACAATTAAACCAACATTTTTTTTTTTCTCTCTCCCCACCCACTGTGCAGGCTGGCAGAAATGCACCTACACACACAGAGGGAGGCCTTTTGATGACTTTCTGGGCTGCTGACTGTGTTTATGTTGCTGCATTGTTTGTGACACTTGTTTTAAAGCAATCTGAGTCCCTTCACCCAGGTGATGGAGGTGTCATATGCTAAAATGGGTCTTAGTATATCACATTGACTGATACCTAGTAGCTGGTCCGACCCACGCAGGCAGTTTTCTCTCTCCCCTTTTCTCTCTCTCTCTCTCCCTCTCTCAGCCTGAAGGATTTCAATCACACAGCACCTCCTACTGTTCAAGGAACAAGCACCTCGTGTAACAGATTGACCTGAGCAGAGTCCAGGTGAAGCTTTAATAGGTCTTGGTGTCGATAAAATTATACTTCTGTCAAATCTTTCTAGCATTTCTTGAGAGACATGAAAAGTTTTCCTGCTTAACTCCTTTGGGGGAGATTTGTAGTTTATATATGTGCATAGTAATATATATTACAAAATAGATGCCTTTAATGTCAATGTGAGGATTAGTTTAGACAAAAATAATGGCCAAAGATGATATTTTACATAAAATGATTGACTGCATGGATAATAATGTGGATATTTATTCCCTTACAGTGACTGACATTATACAAGAGAGGTCCAGCCAAATGGTGCTGGTAGAATGAAGATCCTTTGCATGGAGCGAGTGTGTATCAAGTGATTTTATTAAAAAGACACGTGTGTGTGGAAGGTTCAATCACTGGTCAAACAGTATTCCCATTACAGCATGAAGACAAAAAAAATTAATAACACTCCAAGCAAAGTAGAGAAAAGATGACTGAAAAGAACAAGTCAGGTGATAGATACAAATGAGAAAGGCACAGCTGAAGAAAACTCACATCGAGGTTCAACGAGAGTTTGCCTAAATGAATCTGGGAAACTCTATGTTCAAGTAGAAGAAAGTTCTTGCATCTGATGTGGCAGGCCCTGGAGAACTTGGAAAGGTTGATTTATTTTCAAATTTTGTTGATCACATCAAAACTGATTGATTTATAAAAAGTTAAAACAATCAAGGGGGTGAATACTTTATATAGACACCATAAAACACAACCAAAAAAGTGGTGGTTGTGTCAGGTTTTTGGCATCTTATTTTTTTTTTCTTTTTCTCTTTTTTCCTCTGTTTTTTTTATTATTATTTTTCAGTTGAATTCTAAATGGTGTATATCACATTAAAGGTGGAACATGTTCTGAATGCATTAATTCTGCTCTAACATCACAAAAACAAAGCATAAACAAACTGTAAATAGGTTCCAGTATAGGTGGTATACTGTAATATATAGTTCAGTAATCCGATGACCTTTTGGTAAACCGCTTCTGCAAAATCTGCTGGTCCTGCACTTAACACAGCAACATCTACTCTCAGCGGCCAGCAGGGGGGAAAAAATCCATAGTTCAAGTGTTGGGGGTCATTAATGAGATTTCTAGCTCGACACATGCGGTATTTAGGTCCAATGTCCTGAACAGAGGGACATCTGACTTCTCATCACTTTTCAGCAAGAAAAATTACAGCCTCCCCCCCCAAAAAAAGAATCTGGTCAAAAAGTTCTCTATGGTACTTCTGTATAATATATTGAGGATTGGCAGGATAAGGTTGACCTCCCTCGTGCTGGTCAGGGAGTGTAGACGCTATGCTTCCCTCTTGATTAGTGACATGGTCTTCCAACCAACTTCTTCACTTCCTGTTGTTGTCCCCAGTGAACTCCACCACCACTGCTCTGTTGTCAGCAAACATCTAATCTGACCAGTGGCAACCAATAGGATACAGCCTTTTAATCAGTGTAAAGAGCCAGAAGCTCAAAACAAAACCCTGGTAATGTCATTGCAAGGGTGATGTCACTGGAGACGCTCTGTCTACACTCTCGACAGGATGAGGGGAGCCCATGCTGTAGAGAGGAATAAATAAAAGGAATAAATTATGCGGATAGGCTGCTGATCAACTAAAGCTGATCTTTCAGTGAGGAGATCTAACAGTGAGTTACACAACGAGGTGCAAATGTTGTGGAATGACGGGACCCGTAGATTCCCAAGGTACATGTGAATTTAAATGATGCGCTCTTTCTATTTATCGTGTGAAAACACTGTGGCGTCCTTCTGTAAGTAAGTAATTTACCTTACTGTAAAAATTTCATGCGCTGTCTGGTTTGGTTCATCCTCAAACTGCTGTTTTGAAAGCGGACTAAACTGTCTGGACGTCTCACAGGCAAAGAGTTTGTCCCAGAAGGTAGAGAGCATGAAGCTGAAGAAATCCATTCTCTTCAGGTGGCTTGTTTACAGCTAAAGGCAAAATAAATAAATAAATAAATAAAATAAAAAATGGAGAAATATCACATTCATGCAGAGTTGGAGTTTCTGTTGTTGTCCTTGGTGTAGTGTCCTACTTGCTTTTTCTCCAGACGAGTATTTTTTTTAAATATATTTTTAGTCTAGATTTATGTAAAATGAACATATTATGAAATATCTACAGATATTTTGACATCTTAACAGAACTTCAGTAGCAATAGTCTGAGATGTCTTAAATGACGTGGACTGGTATTAAGAGTACAGATTATTGATTGTAAATCCCCAGAATCAATATATGTATATCTACATACATGCATCTGTTTTCCTCTATTTTATTCATAAATCTATCATTAATGTTTTTTTATTTATTTATTTATTTTTTTAAATTATAATATCTAAACTGAGGATGTGCACTTTATAACATTCATTTCACTTTTAGCTACATTTCTTTACAATTTCTGTGGCTAAAAGTGAGTTAAAGTAGATAAAACTTTCCAGCTAAAGTGAGATAGAAGTGTTTTTCGTTTTAAAATGAACACATTTGAAGTCAGAGAAATAGTCTTGTCAGCGCGCGGCAGGTGGGTGTCTGAGTCTGTCTTGTGGGAAAGTTTGAATCCTTTGGTGCTGCAGATGGTGAGCAGCAGAGAGCTGAGTCGCACACACAAGGAACAAAAACATAATTTTGACAAAAAAAAAAGAAAAAGGAAGATCCAGTGAAAGACGTGTTTGATGAAGGAGACAGAAACGGAGATTAGGATTCATCACAAGGGCTGGGCATATTGATCTAAATATTGATATTATTGACTCCAAGGTGAGCATTAGTATCAAATGCTTTTATTTGCAGTTTCTCTTTTATGCCCAGAAAATTGCCCAGATTTTAGAGTTTACGCCAACACGTATGCCGGAATTAAAATGACAGATATCAAGAGCTTATATTTTCACTTTGTAATGTTTGCATTCAAGACGTCTGATTTCTTTCAAATACAATCTTTTTAATTCCCCCTTAAGCGAAGCTTCGCTCCAACACTGTCTGCGTAAACACCCCACCTCTCTCTGCTTTCACAGTGTAATCTGTGATCGGAGTTGCAATTTTTTTTGTTTTTGTTTAAATTAATATTTTCTCCTCAAGCAGCTGAAAAAAATCTTACTGAAATGAAACAATGTACACTTATGTAAAAATATATACCTCAGGTCTGAAATATTTTTATGGCTGTGTATTATTATGCTTTTCTGTTAACTACTGAAGGGAAAAGAGCATTTCTATTCAGACTACAGTCATCCTGATAAATGACTGTGTGGTAGAAATTAAATTGTTTTAACTATCTGCTACATTGTGTTGTATTGTAGCCGGTTAGTAAAACAAAACACTTATTTGCTTAAAATTGTTGTTCTGCATTTTGTCATAATCATAATCAACTGACTGAAGTTAAAAGTGAAAAGCAAATTATTAAATGATTGGTTGGGGGTTGTGCTCTCCAGCCCTCTTTATCAGCTCGCTCAGCTTTTTTAACTTATAAGAGCCGGGGGTCTAAAAAGCTGAGCAAGGAGATAAGAAGGGCTGGCTCTGCTCTGGGGACTGCTCTGGAGCCTCTAGAGATGATTGTGCAACAAAAAAATAAATAAATAATAAAAAAAATGATGCCTCATAAAATGAAGAACATAATGAAGAACCCTAAAAAAATCCTCTCCAAGGAACTAAAATACAACAATAGAACATCCTGAGTCTTGAAATTAAATAAGTATGAAAAGAACAAATCCACACAATCTGGGTCCCTTCGAATTAAATCTCCACCTTTGATTTTTCTGTGCTAATTAGTGCACAGAAAAATGCACTGATTAGTGCATTTCTCTGCACTAATCAGTGAATACGTGCCCACATGAATATGTGGGCATGTATTCATGTGGGCACCACATTAAAAACTAACTAGTGCTCCCTTGACCATTAACATCTTGTTACATATTATGGTGCCCACTCCTGATCATTACGGAGTGATAGTTTTGTTTTTCGCTTACTTTAATACAATTTGACGATTGTTGCTTTAAATATTATTTAAAGGTTTTTGTTTATTTTCCTGGTTAAATTAAGTAATAACCAATACCACATGCTTGTTTTTCCTTTGATCCTAATACAAATCTAAGGAGTGAGGCATCAGTAAATATGGTAAAACTGAAAGGTAACGTTCCTGTGCAACAATTTTTACAATATTTGAAATTCTACCCTTTACAGCTAATCGAGCCTTGCATTTTCAATCTTACACACGTGACCTATGAGTATGTCAACATCTGAGCTTATTTATGTTGTTGATAATAATAATACATTTTATTGATAATGCCCTTTAAATATCAAATTGAAATCTCAAAGTGCAGATTCACACGATGCTGACGGCAAAGCTAGTAGGCTGCAGCTGACAGAAACCATGCTGTGGCCCTTCTGACCACAATCAGCAGGCAAGATGGGTGAAGTGTCTTGGCCAAGGACAGAAACGATGAGGGCTGGCAGACGGGGGAATCGAACCAGCGACACAAGAGATGCTTATAGTCTTAAACTTCGAATATAAGATTTTTCATGCACGAATTCTAATGAAAACTGTCTTTTACCTGGAGTTGCACAGATTGTGTTTGTCTTGTTTCTTGATGTGCAGTTGTTGTACAGCATTGCAAAAAAAAAAATAAAGAAAAGAAAAAAAAAAGTTTAATACCTTATGTGTCACCTGCAACTGTAGGCCTGCGTTTTAATAAAAATATGTCCTTGTTTGTCTGGTCTGTCTCTGCCACTGTGTCCTCTCACCTGCGTTGATCCGTCTCACTGCAGCAATATCTGCAGCTCTCTCATCTCAGTAAGTGACTGAAAACCAGCAGCTCTTTTGTGCTTTTGGGAAATAAGCACTTAATAACTTTAACCAACTGTGTGATTTTTTTTTTTTTCCTGCAGTCACTTCAGCAATCAAGTCTTTACTGCTGTGCCTCAGTCTTTCAAATCAAAATTAAATGTCACCATCAAATGCACAAACGATGCACACTGCAATAACTTACAGAGGCGACATTTTAAAACAGGAATTTATTAAGATCTCTAACAATATGAGGAGAAAACTAAACTTTGTGTCGCCCCCCCCACTTTTCATTCCTTTGTGTAAATGAGAGGCACCTGGGATCATTTGTGAAATCAATGGCAGTGTGAAGCTCCCATTACACAGATGGCTCCTTCTTCACATGAGAGCAGTGGGAGCTGTCAAGAAGTCTAGCTCAGTCTTTAAATTATTGATTCACTTTGTTGGGAGAGAACTTCTGTTAGAGGGATTCATATGCGGAGTAATTGTTGTGAGGAGTTAAAATTGTGTTTTTCCACTCTAAACTGAAAAAAAAAATGTTTAAAAGTAATTTGCTAAGCAAATGCAGCAAGGTTATGGTTATGGAGTTAGTTTACAGACTCACCTAGAATTCCTTGTAGACATTTCTCTGAAAAATGTAAGGGGAAGATGCTGCTGTTTTGAGTTTGATAATGTGTGTGTATAAAAAGGGACGGTATAAAAAGCTACCCTTTTTTTCATCTATACTTTCTGTTCTTTGTCAGTGACAAGGATTCAAATATTGTTTAGTCTGCCTTATTTATTTTTTTTGTTTTGTTTTGTTAGTGTTCTGTGCTTTTGATTGTGAATGGAAAGGTTCAACATTACAAAAATAAATACTATTAAAAAAAAAATCCCTGTATAAGAGTTTCTGTTGCAAACAAAGCTATTCACCTGTTTTTGCTGCTGTGGTTTAATTGTTGTTGAAGAACGTTGACTTGACACTTGTCCAGCTACCATTGACTCCAACTACAATGTGGGTGAGCTTCTAAAGATCATTGCTAAAAAGCCGTCTGTTTTCAGTGCTGCATGAAGCAGAGATGGAGAGATGAGTGGAAGGGAAAAGTGTGGTAGAAAAAAAAAATGCTGAAGCAACAGCATAATGCACAACCTTGGGAAGTTTGTGAAGAAACACCTATCCAAGGGTTAGTGGGAGATTCACAAGATGTGAACTCCAGCTGGACTAAAAGCCGAAAAAGTCATAAAACTAACACAATCCTGACCTTAGATCTGTACTGAAGTGGAGACAATGTCAGAAGTCTGTCTCAGTGTTTTAACCTTTTTTGGGGGATGAAAGTAATGCATTTCAGTTTGACTGTGTTATTATTATTATTATTATTATTATTATTATTATTTTAGAGCACTTCATCCTTTCATTTGCTGACAAATTTTACAAAGATGCAGATTTCATTTTCCAGTACAACACTTACATCAGTGCCAGTATTAATGGAATTTGCTTCCTCTCCTCACCTAAACCCTATAGAAAATATATGGAAGGGGAAGATAAGAGACACCGGATCCAGCAATTTTGACTCGCCGAAGGATGATGTTAAAGCAACCTTGTCTAAAGACCATACATTTAAACGTAATGCATCGCAGTGTTAGCAGTACACAGACAGCTACACTAGATGGCGCCAAGTGAAAGAAAGCTACTGATCTGACGCATCTAAAACTTCAAAAGCTGGCGAGAGGACCTTGTTTTGCATATTTGTACTTTTAAGCCTGTATTCCGCTGCAGTTTGTAGGCAATTGTTGTGAGATTTACACTTAAAGTGTAATTTGTATAATAAAAAAATATAAAAGGGGAGAAAGAAGCAAAACTGGACGGTGAACAAAAGCTCTAAGCACTGCAACTTTCCTGAATCGAATACACGCTAATGCAGGCGTACTGCTGATAAACTTCCAACACATTGATGCTGAACGTGGGGAGCTGCGCTGCGACGCACAGTAGAAGTGCGCAGCACTCCCAGATCGTGGTCCTGCGGGGATAGAAGGGATCACACACCCCACCAACTCACCGGCAGAGGCGGGGATTTAAACAGAGCATAGCACAGAAAGCAGCCGAGTCCAGAGATTTTTTATTTTTCTTCCCAAGATTGTTGGTGTTAGTTGGAGAAAGCGCATATTTGTGCATGTGTGCGCGTGTTTGTGTGTGAGTGTGTGTGTGTGCGCGTGCGTGAGTGTGAGAGAAAGAGCGTGTGCTTGTGTCTGTGTGTGCGTGTGATTCCCCTCCTCAGCGCACAGGCGCCCTGCACTCCAGTCTGCTGACACGCCGAGAGGACAGTCCGCTCTGCACCTTCGAGTCACCGGACTATATGTGGATACAAAGACAGATAAACGCAGATCCAGGGGAATAGTTCAGTGAGAACAGCAGCCCGAGACCTCTTTCATGAAAACGGGTAAGAGGACGCTTTGTCTAATTTACAACTGAGGTCGCGGTTGTGAAAAGTGCAATGTTAGGTCTGATCTCCTGTTATTTCTTGCAATATATCTTTTTAAACGATAAGAGGGGAACTTGTGTTAATTTAAACTCCTGAAATTGATCAGATCTTTCTATCCATCCACTAAATGATCTGTCATATTTCGACGCACTGATCTGAGTAGTAGCCTGTGTAATAAAGCTGCTGTGTGCATATTTGAATTATTGAAGCCATAATCTCCATAAACTGCCTGTGCTGGTAAATTCAGCACATGGCAGAAAGTCTCCAAATGAGGAGACAACTGGTCTGTTGTGTGTGTGTGAGTGTGTGTGTGTGTGTGTGTGAGAGAGAGAGAGATAGAGAGAGAGAGAGAGAGAGAAAGAGAGAGAGAGAGAGTTTGTGTGTGTTGACGGTTTTATGGTAATAAAAGCGGACCCTGCTGAAGAAGAGGCCAGCCCTGACCACAAAGACTGTTCTCAACAAGTACAGTACAGTGGGCGCCTGCTTGGTGCTGAGGCAGCGAGTGTGTGTGACAGCACCATTATTCACCAAGATGCCTAATTGCACCATGCCGCACTGGATAGATGCACTGTCTTCACGATAAGCAGACGAGAATTCAAGCAGAAACGAAATGCTGATGGCATTTGGCTGGACACCTGCTCTTCACTTTTATTATTATCAGACTGAAAAAAAAAGAAAAAAAAAATCTGTCGCTGCATTGAGTTTCAGAGGCTCTGAAACACACAGCATTTGTTTCTTTGTCACAATACAGAATGATTATATTTTCTTCCAGTTCCGTCTATAGCAAACTGGTAGAGTTATTTTACCTAATTAAATTTAAAATATTCTACAACAATGATCAAATTACAATACAAATTTCTGAAAAGACTTTCAAAAGCTCTGATTTAGTTCTCCTAACAAGTAAAAAGAAAACATTTAGTGTACAATATCACTAAATATTTATTTTTTTTCTAAAATATGCCTTCAAATGAAACCACACCTGTTCTCGATTTAATCCTATACAATCGATCAATATGTATTTTTTAATATTTTGACTAGAGGCATTTTCACACTGAGTGTAATATAGCTTACAGTTAAACAGGATTTTGCCACTGTTACAAAGCAAAAGCACAGTAGATAGCTATATCCAGGAAGGACAAAATTTACTATTTCCAGGCAGCAGCCAATTTCTTAATACATTTCCAATGATGTGTTTGCTAGTTCTTTTTAGCAAGTGTGTATTTTATTCAGACTTGTAAATAAAATAATCTACTGCTCACCTTAAATGTAAAAACAGCTGATTAAAACCCTGGCTGAGTTGTTGTTGGTAAGGTATTTGTCTAACCCGAAAGGCACAAATGTGAAACCATCACATAAGTTCTGGGAGTTGGATGAAATATGTAACATGGTCTTTTTTTTTCTTAAAAAAAAAAAAGAGAAACTGATATAACTCATTTTAGATTTGTCCTCATGAGCACCGAAGAGAAATCAATACAGAACAAGATTTTATTCTGTGGTTGTGTGCGGTTAAAAGGGCGTCTGCTGGAGTGCAAACACAATACTTAGCCTATTCCTGGAAACTGAATAGAACAAACAATTTAGCTGATGTGTGGCAGAACTGTATTTTAGAGGAACTCCAGGGGGTGCAATGTCAGACCATCACATATTGCTGCCTCTCTGTCCAGATTCAATTCCTTAATGCACTCTGAGAGGTTGAGATCTAATAAGAAGTGGAAGAACATCTTCAATAATGAAAGCCCACCTGCATCTGTGGTGCAGAGAGAGGCTGGGGGCTGAGAGGCTTCATAAATAACAGAGGCCAGATCCTGACATGTGCTGCTCCAGCATCTGGGAACTGCCAATAATCCTTCTCATCTACTAAGCTGCTGTTCTGGCCGACTGAAAGGAGACGAGGGAGCGGGGAAGTGAAGGAGAGGGTGAGGGTCGTTTTAGTTTGAAGTCATCAAGTAAATGTAACCACGTGCAGAATGTTTTACTCGATTCTGCCGAGAGAAATAAAAATTATAGCTATGTACCCAGTATCCAGGATAATTTAGACAAATCACCAACATATTTCTGGAATTGTGTCATTCTACTGTGTAAAATTGGTCACAATTACATCTTGCTGTGTAATGGAGCTGTACCTTTTATGAGGCAAATTATGATAATCATTTAAACCCAGACGTGAAATTCTACATTGCTGTCAAAGGAGTGTTGTTGTGATACAAATTAATTTACGCTTCAGGATTTCAACAAAATCCCTCCATAGGCATTAACCTGCATTCAAACAATTATCCCGAGCTCGTTGCACTCTAATAACTACGGACTCTTGATGCTCAAATAAGCCTTCTGTACCATTGGCGGTACTGTTTCAATGTGAATACTTGTTGATTGGTAGCTGTAGCTTGAATACCGATAAACAACAGGAGATTCTTTCTTCGGGGGCACAATGTGACTCTCGTCTGAACACAGTCAGGGCTTTAGGCGGTCCCAGCCATGAAAAGATAGCTCTGTGTTGAGCTCTACGGATTGACCGCGCAGGCCGCGTGACCCATGCTGTTGTGTCTTTCAAAGAGTCTCATGAGTGTGATTTATTTAGTTCAGAAGTCATCCCCTTAGAGCTGGCTTCATTCTGTCCATTTTGTACCGAGCAGAGCCAGCCAAAGTCATAATCAAACAATGGCCTGTTTCTGGCTGTGAAGTCGGCAGGAGGCCCCCTGCAGTGCTTACTCCTCACAACTCAACAACTTAGTTATATTCATGACTGATGAGCTTACTTTAAATTTTAAATCAAAAGATTATAAATGGAAAACGTAGAATTTATTTTTTTTACATTTTGAGTTTGAATTTTTGAACAAATGTATATGTTATAATCAATAGAGAGTGGCATGATCTGTCTCAGTTCTGTTGATGGTACTGACCGTCGAGGCCGATTCCACCGTTGTTTCAAACAGTGTGTTCTTATGAAACAGGACATCATATTTTGAGCAATTTAACTCTGAAAGTTTTGTCTGTCAGCAGCAGCAAAACTGCTGCGCACCTAAACAAAATGAATATAGCAATCCTATAAACTGTATATAAAATGCTTTGGATGCATCGGTAGAGGAATTTCTTTTACCACAAAACTCTGGAACTCTACAGAACAGCAACAACTTCCTGACTCTATTTACTATGAAACATATCATTTGGAAATATTGGCAATCTGTTTTAAGACTGTTACAGAATGTGGATATTTATAGATAACCCAGAAGTTATATACCGAGGCTGCTTTTACAGTTAGCAATGTTAATGCTAATTTTAATAAAATGTGACCATCATATGGTCGCATAGTTTTTAATTAAAATAGGAAACGTCTTTTTTATTGTGATGTTTAAACATACATCTCTCCATATCTCATGGGCATATATACAGTTATGGTTTTACTATTCATGACAGAAAGGCTTGTTAAGGACTTTAATGTTTAATGTTTAAGTTTTTTTTTTGAACCATTTTGCCAATATTTACACAGCATTAAAGGGAAAAGCTGGAATAAAAGCATTCCTCCAGTTTGCACTTTTGCTTTTCACTTTTGCCATATCGCCATCTGATTTTATTTATTTGTTTTACTGCATATTTAAGAATCAGATAATTTACTGTAAATTTAATTTCAGTGCTCTATTGGTTCCCTTGTCAGCTAAATATTAGCCAAATTAATGAGGAAGTAGGTCAAGCCATCAGTTTCAATTTCAAGCATCTGGCACACGGAGGTGAGTTAATCGTACATTAAGCAGTTGCATAGGATTTGTAGCAGGGGAAAGCAAGAGTACTACACATGGTGTGTGGAAGCTGCAGTGGTGAAGTGTTGTTCAAAAACATCCACGGCAACTGGTTTTAAGTGTGGATCAATTTTTTTATATACTGTAGTGACATGGCTGTATTAAACCATAAATGTAGAAGTGTTAAATGGTAAACATGCAAACATTTAGGGTGAGAAAACTTTTAAAGAGGAATTAATGATGCTATTTTAGTTGGTTGGGAGTAGTATTAAGTGGTAGTGGTGAGCCCAATTTAAATTCTCTTTTGGGCGTCTTATAATCTTCGGCTGACTCTCGCACAGATAATCAGTTAGGAAATAGCGATATGTATATGCTAAGTACAGCTCTCTAAAATAAGTCTTGTACATCAAGCAAGAAAGCTAAAAGACTGCCTTCGCGACAGTAATCCGCTTTGCTCCGCAGTACGCTAAATGGAGGTTTTTCTTTTCAGCTGGCCATCTGCATCTCTCTGTATGCGCGTGCGTGCGTGTGTGTGTGTGTGTGTGTTTTCTGTTGCGACTAAGAGGGAAAGAAGCTTTTTATCCCCCTTCAGCTGGCAAGGCTATGAAATATTTAACAGGGACGGCACTATTTTTGGGTTTGTGCTCAGTTTGTTTTGAAGCTTATGTAATATGTAGTTTTAGCTCAACGTGCATGGCAATGTTTTATCACAAGTTCCACGCCATTGGTTCAGCCAACTTGCGAGTGTAAAAATGCTTGAAATTGTACTATTTCAAGCCAAATAAAACACAAAGAGTTGGAATTGGAGGGAAGAAAATGAGTCCCACCACCAACTGTTCACTGACAAATTGAATTGCCGTGTTTGATACAGTATCTTATGTGTCAAGGAAGCAGAGCCAGACCAGATCGTCTCCAGTTCCTTGTTTCTGAAAGATATTGATCAGCTCATCTCTTCTCCCTCCAAATGTCTCTGTCCCTCCTTTTTTGCCTCTCTGTTTGCCTCCCCTTTTGCTTCCCTCCATCTCTTCTGCTCTCCTCTCTCCTCCTGAGGTGTCAGATTCTCTGACTCATGCCCTGGTGTGGAGGATGGGAGGAAAGCAGGATGAAAGAGGAGAAAGAAAAGTCATTTTGCAGATATAGGGAGTGACCTTCATCCAATAAGAGGGATGGGATAAAAGCTAGAGTTAATACCCTGCCATGGAGAATTCTCCGCAGTACGAGAAAAGGGGAAAAAACCATTGAGAATGATATATGAAGCCAATAGAGGCTCTTTGATAATAGGAGGGATGCTTTTGTGAAGCAAAGCAAGCGATCAGAAAAATTCCAGAGGTTTACGTGGAAGCGCAAACACTCCCGAGAAGCTAGGGAAACACTTTACTCAAAATCTTTCAAGGGTTTTTAAAACGGCCTCTGCTTTTAGACAAATTGGTAATTCAGACCAATCTGACAACTGTTGTATAGGCTTGAGCCACAGTCCTCCTACACTAAAACTAAAGCCATCTGTAATTCAGGCTCAGACACTGTCACTGTGTGTCTGGAACCAGCAGCCGCTTGGGAGATAACAATTGACAACTCGGAACCGGAGCTCTGCAAGGTTCATTATCCACGTGTTTCGGTAGTTGCCACTCTGCTGGCTGTAAGAAGAAGGAGAAATAAACGTTTTGTTTATTTAATCGGAAGATGCCATCTTCTGTAAAAACAACGTCATGACTCAATGCTCTGTAATAGGTATGTGCTTAAAGTAACCTTGAGTTAGAGTTGATGTCTTTTGAAAAATTGACATTAATAATAGAGTGAGAAAGTGGCTTAGCTTCTCATCAGATATGGCCAGAGAAGCTTGCTTTTGCCGACAAACCCTTTGACATGAGCGCAAGTTAATTTTCATTTATTCCTTTTAATTCAATACATAAAATAGCTACAATAAGCTGCAGTAGGTAAAATTTATAAAAATATATAAGTATATGACAGTGCTAAGGTCCTCCTCCTGTTTCTGATTGGTTGTTTCTGATCTGGAGCGGTGCATTTCAGGATATCCGTCTCATACTATATGTTCATAATATGTTAAGTTCCGCAACTTAAGATACAGTGCATGATATCAGTTTTCCTTTTCCTGTTTAACATCAGCTGGAATTATCAAAATGATTTTTGGTTTTGAATATACAGTGATGCAGTTGGTACTGTTGCCTTGCAGCAGGATCAAGGTTTGAATATTAGTCAAGAGTCTTTCAACATGGAGTTTGCATGTTCTGCCTCTGTGTGCAATGACTTTCTCTGGGTACTCCGGCTTCCTCCTACAGTCCAAAAAACTGGACCCTTGGCAAACCTGCAGTCTTTGGATTGCTGGAGACAGATTGTTTTCACTTTAAATTCAAAAGTTTTCTAAAATGNTGCTTTTCTGTTAACTACTGAAGGGAAAAGAGCATTTCTATTCAGACTACAGTCATCCTGATAAATGACTGTGTGGTAGAAATTAAATAGTTTTAATTATCTGCTACATTGTGTTGTATTGTAGCCGGTTAGTAAAACAAAACACTTATTTGCTTAAAATTGTTGTCCTGCATTTTGTCATAATCATAATCAACTGACTGAAGTTAAAAGTGAAAAGCAAATTATTAAATGATTGGTTGGGGGTTGTGCTCTCCAGCCCTCTTTATCAGCTCGCTCAGCTTTTTTTTAACTTATAAGAGCCGGGGGTCTAAAAAGCTGAGCAAGGAGATAAAAAGGGCTGGCTCTGCTCTGGGGACTGCTCTGGAGCCTCTAGAGATGATTGTGCAACAAAAAAATAAATAAATAATAAAAAAAATGATGCCTCATAAAATGAAGAACATAATGAAGAACCCTAAAAAAATCCTCTCCAAGGAACTAAAATACAACAATAGAACATCCTGAGTCTTGAAATTAAATAAGTATGAAAAGAACAAATCCACACAATCTGGGTCCCTTCGAATTAAATCTCCACCTTTGATTTTTCTGTGCTAATTAGTGCACAGAAAAATGCACTGATTAGTGCATTTCTCTGCACTAATCAGTGAATACGTGCCCACATGAATATGTGGGCATGTATTCATGTGGGCACCACATTAAAAACTAACTAGTGCTCCCTTGACCATTAACATCTTGTTACATATTATGGTGCCCACTGCTGATCATTACGGAGTGATGGTTTGGTTTTCTCTTACTTTAATACAATTTGACGATTGTTGCTTTAAATATTATTTAAAGGTTTTTGTTTATTTTCCTGGTTAAATTAAGTAATAACCAATACCACATGCTTGTTTTTCCTTTGATCCTAATACAAATCTAAGGAGTGAGGCATCAGTAAATATGGTAAAACTGAAAGGTAACGTTCCTGTGCAACAATTTTTACAATATTTGAAATTCTACCCTTTACAGCTAATCGAGCCTTGCATTTTCAATCTTACACACGTGACCTATGAGTATGTCAACATCTGAGCTTATTTATGTTGTTGATAATAATAATAATACATTTTATTGATAATGCCCTTTAAATATCAAATTGAAATCTCAAAGTGCAGATTCACACGATGCTGACGGCAAAGCTAGTAGGCTGCAGCTGACAGAAACCATGCTGTGGCCCTTCTGACCACCATCAGCAGGCAAGATGGGTGAAGTGTCTTGGCCAAGGACAGAAACGATGAGGGCTGGCAGACGGGGGAATCGAACCAGCGACACAAGAGATGCTTATAGTCTTAAACTTTGAATATAAGATTTTTCATGCACGAATTCTAATGAAAACTGTCTTTTACCTGGAGTTGCACAGATTGTGTTTGTCTTGTTTCTTGATGTGCAGTTGTTGTACAGCATTGCAAAAAAAAAAATAAAGAAAAGAAAAAAAAAAGTTTAATACCTTATGTGTCACCTGCAACTGTAGGCCTGCGTTTTAATAAAAATATGTCCTTGTTTGTCTGGTCTGTCTCTGCCACTGTGTCCTCTCACCTGCGTTGATCCGTCTCACTGCAGCAATATCTGCAGCTCTCTCATCTCAGTAAGTGACTGAAAACCAGCAGCTCTTTTGTGCTTTTGGGAAATAAGCACTTAATAACTTTAACCAACTGTGTGATTTTTTTTTTTTTCCTGCAGTCACTTCAGCAATCAAGTCTTTACTGCTGTGCCTCAGTCTTTCAAATCAAAATTAAATGTCACCATCAAATGCACAAACGATACACACTGCAATAACTTACAGAGGCGACATTTTAAAACAGGAATTTATTAAGATCTCTAACAATATGAGGAGAAAACTAAACTTTGTGTCGCCCCCCCCACTTTTCATTCCTTTGTGTAAATGAGAGGCACCTGGGATCATTTGTGAAATCAATGGCAGTGTGAAGCTCCCATTACACAGATGGCTCCTTCTTCACATGAGAGCAGTGGGAGCTGTCAAGAAGTCTAGCTCAGTCTTTAAATTATTGATTCACTTTGTTGGGAGAGAACTTCTGTTAGAGGGATTCATATGCGGAGTAATTGTTGTGAGGAGTTAAAATTGTGTTTTTCCACTCTAAACTGAAAAAAAAAATGTTTAAAAGTAATTTGCTAAGCAAATGCAGCAAGGTTATGGTTATGGAGTTAGTTTACAGACTCACCTAGAATTCCTTGTAGACATTTCTCTGAAAAATGTAAGGGGAAGATGCTGCTGTTTTGAGTTTGATAATGTGTGTGTATAAAAAGGGACGGTATAAAAAGCTACCCTTTTTTTCATCTATACTTTCTGTTCTTTGTCAGTGACAAGGATTCAAATATTGTTTAGTCTGCCTTATTTATTTTTTTTGTTTTGTTTTGTTAGTGTTCTGTGCTTTTGATTGTGAATGGAAAGGTTCAACATTACAAAAATAAATACTATTAAAAAAAAAATCCCTGTATAAGAGTTTCTGTTGCAAACAAAGCTATTCACCTGTTTTTGCTGCTGTGGTTTAATTGTTGTTGAAGAACGTTGACTTGACACTTGTCCAGCTACCATTGACTCCAACTACAATGTGGGTGAGCTTCTAAAGATCATTGCTAAAAAGCCGTCTGTTTTCAGTGCTGCATGAAGCAGAGATGGAGAGATGAGTGGAAGGGAAAAGTGTGGTAGAAAAAAAAAATGCTGAAGCAACAGCATAATGCACAACCTTGGGAAGTTTGTGAAGAAACACCTATCCAAGGGTTAGTGGGAGATTCACAAGATGTGAACTCCAGCTGGACTAAAAGCCGAAAAAGTCATAAAACTAACACAATCCTGACCTTAGATCTGTACTGAAGTGGAGACAATGTCAGAAGTCTGTCTCAGTGTTTTAACCTTTTTTGGGGGATGAAAGTAATGCATTTCAGTTTGACTGTGTTATTATTATTATTATTATTATTATTATTATTATTTTAGAGCACTTCATCCTTTCATTTGCTGACAAATTTTACAAAGATGCAGATTTCATTTTCCAGTACAACACTTACATCAGTGCCAGTATTAATGGAATTTGCTTCCTCTCCTCACCTAAACCCTATAGAAAATATATGGAAGGGGAAGATAAGAGACACCGGATCCAGCAATTTTGACTCGCCGAAGGATGATGTTAAAGCAACCTTGTCTAAAGACCATACATTTAAACGTAATGCATCGCAGTGTTAGCAGTACACAGACAGCTACACTAGATGGCGCCAAGTGAAAGAAAGCTACTGATCTGACGCATCTAAAACTTCAAAAGCTGGCGAGAGGACCTTGTTTTGCATATTTGTACTTTTAAGCCTGTATTCCGCTGCAGTTTGTAGGCAATTGTTGTGAGATTTACACTTAAAGTGTAATTTGTATAATAAAAAAATATAAAAGGGGAGAAAGAAGCAAAACTGGACGGTGAACAAAAGCTCTAAGCACTGCAACTTTCCTGAATCGAATACACGCTAATGCAGGCGTACTGCTGATAAACTTCCAACACATTGATGCTGAACGTGGGGAGCTGCGCTGCGACGCACAGTAGAAGTGCGCAGCACTCCCAGATCGTGGTCCTGCGGGGATAGAAGGGATCACACACCCCACCAACTCACCGGCAGAGGCGGGGATTTAAACAGAGCATAGCACAGAAAGCAGCCGAGTCCAGAGATTTTTTATTTTTCTTCCCAAGATTGTTGGTGTTAGTTGGAGAAAGCGCATATTTGTGCATGTGTGCGCGTGTTTGTGTGTGAGTGTGTGTGTGTGCGCGTGCGTGAGTGTGAGAGAAAGAGCGTGTGCTTGTGTCTGTGTGTGCGTGTGATTCCCCTCCTCAGCGCACAGGCGCCCTGCACTCCAGTCTGCTGACACGCCGAGAGGACAGTCCGCTCTGCACCTTCGAGTCACCGGACTATATGTGGATACAAAGACAGATAAACGCAGATCCAGGGGAATAGTTCAGTGAGAACAGCAGCCCGAGACCTCTTTCATGAAAACGGGTAAGAGGACGCTTTGTCTAATTTACAACTGAGGTCGCGGTTGTGAAAAGTGCAATGTTAGGTCTGATCTCCTGTTATTTCTTGCAATATATCTTTTTAAACGATAAGAGGGGAACTTGTGTTAATTTAAACTCCTGAAATTGATCAGATCTTTCTATCCATCCACTAAATGATCTGTCATATTTCGACGCACTGATCTGAGTAGTAGCCTGTGTAATAAAGCTGCTGTGTGCATATTTGAATTATTGAAGCCATAATCTCCATAAACTGCCTGTGCTGGTAAATTCAGCACATGGCAGAAAGTCTCCAAATGAGGAGACAACTGGTCTGTTGTGTGTGTGTGAGTGTGTGTGTGTGTGTGTGTGAGAGAGAGAGAGATAGAGAGAGAGAGAGAGAGAGAAAGAGAGAGAGAGAGAGTTTGTGTGTGTTGACGGTTTTATGGTAATAAAAGCGGACCCTGCTGAAGAAGAGGCCAGCCCTGACCACAAAGACTGTTCTCAACAAGTACAGTACAGTGGGCGCCTGCTTGGTGCTGAGGCAGCGAGTGTGTGTGACAGCACCATTATTCACCAAGATGCCTAATTGCACCATGCCGCACTGGATAGATGCACTGTCTTCACGATAAGCAGACGAGAATTCAAGCAGAAACGAAATGCTGATGGCATTTGGCTGGACACCTGCTCTTCACTTTTATTATTATCAGACTGAAAAAAAAAGAAAAAAAAAATCTGTCGCTGCATTGAGTTTCAGAGGCTCTGAAACACACAGCATTTGTTTCTTTGTCACAATACAGAATGATTATATTTTCTTCCAGTTCCGTCTATAGCAAACTGGTAGAGTTATTTTACCTAATTAAATTTAAAATATTCTACAACAATGATCAAATTACAATACAAATTTCTGAAAAGACTTTCAAAAGCTCTGATTTAGTTCTCCTAACAAGTAAAAAGAAAACATTTAGTGTACAATATCACTAAATATTTATTTTTTTTCTAAAATATGCCTTCAAATGAAACCACACCTGTTCTCGATTTAATCCTATACAATCGATCAATATGTATTTTTTAATATTTTGACTAGAGGCATTTTCACACTGAGTGTAATATAGCTTACAGTTAAACAGGATTTTGCCACTGTTACAAAGCAAAAGCACAGTAGATAGCTATATCCAGGAAGGACAAAATTTACTATTTCCAGGCAGCAGCCAATTTCTTAATACATTTCCAATGATGTGTTTGCTAGTTCTTTTTAGCAAGTGTGTATTTTATTCAGACTTGTAAATAAAATAATCTACTGCTCACCTTAAATGTAAAAACAGCTGATTAAAACCCTGGCTGAGTTGTTGTTGGTAAGGTATTTGTCTAACCCGAAAGGCACAAATGTGAAACCATCACATAAGTTCTGGGAGTTGGATGAAATATGTAACATGGTCTTTTTTTTTCTTAAAAAAAAAAAAGAGAAACTGATATAACTCATTTTAGATTTGTCCTCATGAGCACCGAAGAGAAATCAATACAGAACAAGATTTTATTCTGTGGTTGTGTGCGGTTAAAAGGGCGTCTGCTGGAGTGCAAACACAATACTTAGCCTATTCCTGGAAACTGAATAGAACAAACAATTTAGCTGATGTGTGGCAGAACTGTATTTTAGAGGAACTCCAGGGGGTGCAATGTCAGACCATCACATATTGCTGCCTCTCTGTCCAGATTCAATTCCTTAATGCACTCTGAGAGGTTGAGATCTAATAAGAAGTGGAAGAACATCTTCAATAATGAAAGCCCACCTGCATCTGTGGTGCAGAGAGAGGCTGGGGGCTGAGAGGCTTCATAAATAACAGAGGCCAGATCCTGACATGTGCTGCTCCAGCATCTGGGAACTGCCAATAATCCTTCTCATCTACTAAGCTGCTGTTCTGGCCGACTGAAAGGAGACGAGGGAGCGGGGAAGTGAAGGAGAGGGTGAGGGTCGTTTTAGTTTGAAGTCATCAAGTAAATGTAACCACGTGCAGAATGTTTTACTCGATTCTGCCGAGAGAAATAAAAATTATAGCTATGTACCCAGTATCCAGGATAATTTAGACAAATCACCAACATATTTCTGGAATTGTGTCATTCTACTGTGTAAAATTGGTCACAATTACATCTTGCTGTGTAATGGAGCTGTACCTTTTATGAGGCAAATTATGATAATCATTTAAACCCAGACGTGAAATTCTACATTGCTGTCAAAGGAGTGTTGTTGTGATACAAATTAATTTACGCTTCAGGATTTCAACAAAATCCCTCCATAGGCATTAACCTGCATTCAAACAATTATCCCGAGCTCGTTGCACTCTAATAACTACGGACTCTTGATGCTCAAATAAGCCTTCTGTACCATTGGCGGTACTGTTTCAATGTGAATACTTGTTGATTGGTAGCTGTAGCTTGAATACCGATAAACAACAGGAGATTCTTTCTTCGGGGGCACAATGTGACTCTCGTCTGAACACAGTCAGGGCTTTAGGCGGTCCCAGCCATGAAAAGATAGCTCTGTGTTGAGCTCTACGGATTGACCGCGCAGGCCGCGTGACCCATGCTGTTGTGTCTTTCAAAGAGTCTCATGAGTGTGATTTATTTAGTTCAGAAGTCATCCCCTTAGAGCTGGCTTCATTCTGTCCATTTTGTACCGAGCAGAGCCAGCCAAAGTCATAATCAAACAATGGCCTGTTTCTGGCTGTGAAGTCGGCAGGAGGCCCCCTGCAGTGCTTACTCCTCACAACTCAACAACTTAGTTATATTCATGACTGATGAGCTTACTTTAAATTTTAAATCAAAAGATTATAAATGGAAAACGTAGAATTTATTTTTTTTACATTTTGAGTTTGAATTTTTGAACAAATGTATATGTTATAATCAATAGAGAGTGGCATGATCTGTCTCAGTTCTGTTGATGGTACTGACCGTCGAGGCCGATTCCACCGTTGTTTCAAACAGTGTGTTCTTATGAAACAGGACATCATATTTTGAGCAATTTAACTCTGAAAGTTTTGTCTGTCAGCAGCAGCAAAACTGCTGCGCACCTAAACAAAATGAATATAGCAATCCTATAAACTGTATATAAAATGCTTTGGATGCATCGGTAGAGGAATTTCTTTTACCACAAAACTCTGGAACTCTACAGAACAGCAACAACTTCCTGACTCTATTTACTATGAAACATATCATTTGGAAATATTGGCAATCTGTTTTAAGACTGTTACAGAATGTGGATATTTATAGATAACCCAGAAGTTATATACCGAGGCTGCTTTTACAGTTAGCAATGTTAATGCTAATTTTAATAAAATGTGACCATCATATGGTCGCATAGTTTTTAATTAAAATAGGAAACGTCTTTTTTATTGTGATGTTTAAACATACATCTCTCCATATCTCATGGGCATATATACAGTTATGGTTTTACTATTCATGACAGAAAGGCTTGTTAAGGACTTTAATGTTTAATGTTTAAGTTTTTTTTTTGAACCATTTTGCCAATATTTACACAGCATTAAAGGGAAAAGCTGGAATAAAAGCATTCCTCCAGTTTGCACTTTTGCTTTTCACTTTTGCCATATCGCCATCTGATTTTATTTATTTGTTTTACTGCATATTTAAGAATCAGATAATTTACTGTAAATTTAATTTCAGTGCTCTATTGGTTCCCTTGTCAGCTAAATATTAGCCAAATTAATGAGGAAGTAGGTCAAGCCATCAGTTTCAATTTCAAGCATCTGGCACACGGAGGTGAGTTAATCGTACATTAAGCAGTTGCATAGGATTTGTAGCAGGGGAAAGCAAGAGTACTACACATGGTGTGTGGAAGCTGCAGTGGTGAAGTGTTGTTCAAAAACATCCACGGCAACTGGTTTTAAGTGTGGATCAATTTTTTTATATACTGTAGTGACATGGCTGTATTAAACCATAAATGTAGAAGTGTTAAATGGTAAACATGCAAACATTTAGGGTGAGAAAACTTTTAAAGAGGAATTAATGACGCTATTTTAGTTGGTTGGGAGTAGTATTAAGTGGTAGTGGTGAGCCCAATTTAAATTCTCTTTTGGGCGTCTTATAATCTTCGGCTGACTCTCGCACAGATAATCAGTTAGGAAATAGCGATATGTATATGCTAAGTACAGCTCTCTAAAATAAGTCTTGTACATCAAGCAAGAAAGCTAAAAGACTGCCTTCGCGACAGTAATCCGCTTTGCTCCGCAGTACGCTAAATGGAGGTTTTTCTTTTCAGCTGGCCATCTGCATCTCTCTGTATGCGCGTGCGTGCGTGTGTGTGTGTGTGTGTGTTTTCTGTTGCGACTAAGAGGGAAAGAAGCTTTTTATCCCCCTTCAGCTGGCAAGGCTATGAAATATTTAACAGGGACGGCACTATTTTTGGGTTTGTGCTCAGTTTGTTTTGAAGCTTATGTAATATGTAGTTTTAGCTCAACGTGCATGGCAATGTTTTATCACAAGTTCCACGCCATTGGTTCAGCCAACTTGCGAGTGTAAAAATGCTTGAAATTGTACTATTTCAAGCCAAATAAAACACAAAGAGTTGGAATTGGAGGGAAGAAAATGAGTCCCACCACCAACTGTTCACTGACAAATTGAATTGCCGTGTTTGATACAGTATCTTATGTGTCAAGGAAGCAGAGCCAGACCAGATCGTCTCCAGTTCCTTGTTTCTGAAAGATATTGATCAGCTCATCTCTGCTCCCTCCAAATGTCTCTGTCCCTCCTTTTTTGCCTCTCTGTTTGCCTCCCCTTTTGCTTCCCTCCATCTCTTCTGCTCTCCTCTCTCCTCCTGAGGTGTCAGATTCTCTGACTCATGCCCTGGTGTGGAGGATGGGAGGAAAGCAGGATGAAAGAGGAGAAAGAAAAGTCATTTTGCAGATATAGGGAGTGACCTTCATCCAATAAGAGGGATGGGATAAAAGCTAGAGTTAATACCCTGCCATGGAGAATTCTCCGCAGTACGAGAAAGGGGGAAAAAACCATTGAGAATGATATATGAAGCCAATAGAGGCTCTTTGATAATAGGAGGGATGCTTTTGTGAAGCAAAGCAAGCGATCAGAAAAATTCCAGAGGTTTACGTGGAAGCGCAAACACTCCCGAGAAGCTAGGGAAACACTTTACTCAAAATCTTTCAAGGGTTTTTAAAACGGCCTCTGCTTTTAGACAAATTGGTAATTCAGACCAATCTGACAACTGTTGTATAGGCTTGAGCCACAGTCCACCTACACTAAAACTAAAGCCATCTGTAATTCAGGCTCAGACACTGTCACTGTGTGTCTGGAACCAGCAGCCGCTTGGGAGATAACAATTGACAACTCGGAACCGGAGCTCTGCAAGGTTCATTATCCACGTGTTTCGGTAGTTGCCACTCTGCTGGCTGTAAGAAGAAGGAGAAATAAACGTTTTGTTTATTTAATCGGAAGATGCCATCTTCTGTAAAAACAACGTCATGACTCAATGCTCTGTAATAGGTATGTGCTTAAAGTAACCTTGAGTTAGAGTTGATGTCTTTTGAAAAATTGACATTAATAATAGAGTGAGAAAGTGGCTTAGCTTCTCATCAGATATGGCCAGAGAAGCTTGCTTTTGCCGACAAACCCTTTGACATGAGCGCAAGTTAATTTTCATTTATTCCTTTTAATTCAATACATAAAATAGCTACAGTAAGCTGCAGTGGGTAAAATTTATAAAAATATATAAGTATATGACAGTGTTAAGGTCCTCCTCCTATTTCTGATTGGTTGTTTCTGATCTGGAGCGGCGCATTTCAGGATATCGGTCTCATACTATATGTTCATAATATGTTAATAAAAGTTACGTTCCGCAACTTTGATTAAGATACAGTGCATGATATCAGTTTTCCTTTTCCTGTTTAACATCAGCTGGAATTATCTAAATGATTTTTGGTTTTGAATATACAGTGATGCAGTTGGTAGCACTGTTGCCTTGCAGCAGGATCAAGGTTTGAATATTAGTCAAGAGTCTTTCAACATGGAGTTTGCATGTTCTGCCTCTGTGTGCAATGACTTTCTCTGGGTACTCCGGCTTCCTCCTACAGTCCAAAAAACTGGACCCTTGGCAAACCTGCAGTCTTTGGATTGCTGGAGACAGATTGTTTTCACTTTAAATTCAAAAGTTTTCTAAAATGTAATAGTGCTTTTTAAACTTTATTGCTTGGGTCAAACATTTTTTGGCGTTCCTGCTTAAGTTTCTCATAATAGTTGCAGGAATTTCCTGCTGACAGAACGGGTGTAACCGAATGTAGAGCTTGCTCTCTCAAATCTTTTCAGCCCTGTCTATGGTGAGGAAAGTCAGAGCTTTGTAATGCCATGATGTCACAAAAATAAGCTGCATGTGTGAGGAGTTGCCTTAAAAATTAACCTGTCAGAAGCTTGCAAAGTTATGACATTATCATCTGGGCTTCCTGAAATTACTTTAAAAAGCAATGAAAAAGTCAACTCCAGAAACTCTCTCTGTCGTCTTTTCTGGCATTTAGTGGATAGAAAAACAATCTGATGATTAAACCTGAGTTAAAACAAAGAACTGTGTCAGATTTACATCCAGACAGTAAAAAATGTTTTTTTTTTTTTTTTTATATACAACGTGTGTAAGTATCTGTATTTATCGCCTCTGTATTTACAAGCTAACTGCTTCAAGTCACTGTTTTCACAGTAAACCCTCGTCCTGAGCAACATGAATTCACAAAACATTGAAATAAAATAATTTCACACAAAAGGCAATTAGTCATAAAGTCAAGACTCTGAGCTGTAATTCAGTGAATTTCACATCTATTTGCGAAAATATGAATTGAAGATCTGGAGTTGCAGCTTTGAGCGATTTAAATACATGTCAACATTGAATCAAAGAAAATATATCTTATTTTGCTTTACCAGGAGGTTGTGCAGGCACCAACTTTATGAAACAATGGATTTTCTCATTTGTGTTGTTTCACCAGGCCTTTGCTGCAGCTGTTTTCAGTTGTTTGTGGATCTTTGCATCTTTAGTCCTCCCTTCAGAGTAGAACACTTTACTTTGATTGTGTTCAGTTCAAGTGACTCAAGGATTCAGCCCGCTTAGAATAATCCACTTCTGCACCTTTAGGACACTGGGTTGCTGTGACAGCTTTTAATTTTGTACATCTGTTCTGTGAAGCGCCACCCAATCAGCTTCACAGCATATGGCTGAATGTGAGCTGACAGGTTTCCACCAGCTGCTCCTGTTTTTTGTCATTTAATCAATAAACAACAGTGACCATGGATCTCTGGCAGCTCCACATGCTCAGGCCATTGTGCTCTGCTACAGGTTTTACAAGTGACGTAATATGTTTCTCCTGCATTTAAATCACCTTTGGCTATTTCTTGTGAATTTACAGCCACAACTTGATAGCTTGAGCATAATTAGAGATGGGACATTCAGGTGTTCCCTTGCCAATACCCATTTCTGAATCTGATTTTTGACCAAATCTAATTTAGTTATTCCTAAGGAGGAAGAAATGTGCTGCTGACATTTTGCCGTAGGTAGTGTTTCATCCAACATGAAAATACGTAATTGCAAACTAAACTCAAAAAAGCAAAGGACATGCAACGATGAAAGTTGTTAGTTTTAATTTATTTAGTAAACAGCAAAAGCAAATCGAGTTGAGAAAAGAGAGAAGACCAAAATCTCATACAAAAAAATAAAAAAAGGTAACACTTTATTTGAAGGGGGGTGAATAAGACTGACATAACACTGTCATAAACATGACATAACACCTGTCATGAACATCACTAAGTCTTCATGAATATTTATGACTGTTGTCATAAAGCGTCATTCGGTAAATAATGACACTTTTAATACAAAGTTGACATTATTCAAAATTGTCTTCGTTATGACAACTTGTCATTTACCAAGAAATCATGATCTAACATAAATTTGTCATAATAGTAGTCATAATGATTTAATTTTTACACTAGCAAAAGATTTAACAAAACAATGATTAATATTTCCACTCCCTGAAATAAAGCAAAACAAGTAGGACAAGCAATAGATTTCATTAAGCTTTATTACACTGTCACATGATTTAATAACAGCCTCATTATAAATTTGTTTTTTACATCAACTAAAGTGGAACACATAGCAGCAGTTATGAATATGTCATTAAGAGTTATTACAGTGTCATTAATATTATCTCTTACCTCCAGTAAAGTGGAACAAGTAGCAACAGCTATGAAGATGTCATTAAGTGTCATTAATATTAACTTTTACCTCAAGTAAATTGAAACAAGTAGCAACAGTTATGAAGATGTCATTAAGTATCATTACAGTGTCAAATGCAATGCTAACAGAGTTATTGATATTAAGTCTTACCTCAAGTGACGTGAAACACACTGGAGAACTTATAACTTATAACTACCATCATAGCTGTACATTGGAATAAAACAAAAGATAACTTGTTCTAAGATAACAGAGGGTTTAACGTCTGATCAGTATATTGTTACTCTGAAATACTGATTGAAGGGTTAAAACAGCCTTAAATAATGTTTCAAATGCTAAGTTCATAAGTGCTTTGTTGACATCTTGCTGTAAAACTTTAGGATCGATTAAATTAAGAAAATTAAGACTAAACAACATGGCAGAGCTTTATAATATTACTACATAAAGCTAATTTTTAAAGTTTAATCGGTAATACTTTTATAACAAATTTATGTCATATCATGATGCCTTGGTTAATGACAAGTTGTCATAACAAAGACATTTTGAATAATGTCAACTTTGTATTAAAAGTGTCATGATTTACCGACTGACGCTTTATGACAACAGTCATAAATATTCATGAAGGCTTATTCATGTTCATGACAGGTGTTATGTTTATGACAGTGTCATGTCAGTCTTATTCACCCCCCTTCAAATAAAGTGTTACCGAATTTTTTTTTTTAATATTTTCAAATAAAGCATGTACAAAATCCAACATTAAGCATTGTGAAAATAGATATTATTTTTGTAGCTAATTATCATCTAAAGTGTCTAAGATGCCAGTTTAATATTCACTGGGTCCCTAGTCACAATCTAAAAAGCCACTTTTAGGTAGGTGACAAATGCCTATATAGCGTCCACTTGCACTGACAGTTGGGTTTCAAGTGTTGTTTTATATCATTGTTCAAATCAGATCTTCTCAACATTTAACTCTAAATCTAAAAGGCAGGCCACTCTTAGTCTCTTTCAAAAATATAGGACCAATTTCAACAAACCTAAAATCCTTCAAAGATAATTTAGTGTAGCAGATGAGGGTTAAAATAGGAAACACTTTTTGGGTTTCTGCCTCTTTAATGAAAGGACATAAATAGATAAAGGTCCCTCCCTGGCACAGTTGGCTTTAATGATGTTAATGTGCAACCTTTTCTGCAAGATACCTGGTAATTGTAGGAAAATGTGACGGTATCTGCTTTAGACCTAAAGCTTGATTTGGTTTCCTTATTAGTCATTTCACAAGAAAAATATTTTTTTTTTTTTAAAAAAATTAAAATAAAATAAATCTGCCAGCCAGTCAGAATAATAATTAGTTGGCCTGTATTTTGGGTTATATTGTAATGTATTTTTTTTTTCCCCAAAGATATTTTAGTCCGCTGTAAAGCCTCACATCTAATGGATTCAAAATCTGACTGCCGAAGGTTAGTCACTAGCTTCCTCCCACATTTAGACACCATGGCTGTGGCAAACACAACTGTTGGGCCCCCTCCCTGCCGGGCAGCTCCAAGAGCAGCGGGCTCAGGGGGTCTGATAGCCTTCTCCCGGGCCCCCGCGGTTGACAGGCGACTTGCTCTGCAGGCTGACACGGTTACGCTTTAACAACAGATGAAGCCGGGGGCAGATAGGAGCACATGGGCCCTTCTGTACCAAGGCCTGACCCGTCTCATTATATGTGACAGAGCTGAGACAGACATGCCGAGAGATGAAACAGTGCTCTTTAATTTCAAGCCTCTCCTGTTTCACAGCTAAAACATTCGTGTCAGTGCAGAGATTGAGCAATTGAAGCTGCTTTGTTGTAACCTCTCTATGATCAATTCGAGTGCTCGTAAATTATAAAGACATGATATTTGACACATGATAGATACGTGCATTCTAACGTTTACGTCGAAAAGCAGATGAAATATAAATTTTGTTTGTGTGCGTGTCGGGGCTTTTCTGTGTAAGTCCTTGGTTTCTGTTTAACAGTTTTTTGAAAGGCTTTGCAACTCTATTGAAAATCTGTTCTGAAGAGATTTAGCTTCATTTTCTTCAAGCAGACATTTCCTCGAAGATGATTGTTGTTGCAGCTTCAAATAGCACAGTCTGTGAAGCTCATGGAAATTTTATGAACAGCTCTTTTCAGTATCTGCCCATTCTTTGCCTTTTTTGTTGTTTGTTCTTAGTTTGTATCATACAAAGCCGTTTACATTGCCCTGTTGCTTAAATGTGTTGTACAAATATATTTGCTTTGGTTTGTCTTACAAAAGTATTCTTCTCCCTTGGACCTTTTCACATTTTGTCACTTTACAACCACAAGCTTAAAGTCTTTTGTTTGGGCGTTAATGTGATAGACAAACTCAAAAAAGCACGTGATTGTGTAGTGAAAGAAATAGATGTTTCAGTTCTTTTATGAATAAATTTCTGAAAAATGTGGCATATGCATTCAGCCCCCCTGAGTCAATGACTGATATAACATCCCCTTTATAACATACCCCAAAAGAATCACAGTTGTAAATCTTTTGGGGTAGGTCTCTACCAGCTTCCCACAGCAAGACTGAAAGATTTGCTCATTCTTTGCCAAATTTAGGCTAATTCAGATTGTATGGACAGCATATTTGACCGGCACATTTTCATTTCAACCATGAATTCAAAATTGGATCTATGTCTGAACTTTGACTGGACCATTCTAACACATGATTATGCTTCATTCTAAACCATCCAGTTGGTGCTGTGTTTTTAGAGACTTCGTCCTGGTTTAAGGGGAGCCACTAACCGAGCTTTATGCAGCCTGTGGCTTGTTTTTCTGAAAGAAAAGTTTAAGTTGTTTTTTTTTTGTTGTTGTTTTTTTTTTTTTTTTCATTTTCTCTATTACAGGCTACACTATGTGTTGGTCTATCACACAAAATTCCAAGAAAATACAATGTGATTTGTGGTTGAAAAAAAAAGTGAAAATTTTTGTAAATTGTATTATACTGTTACAGTGATGCCACATGCAATCATTCTCCAGCAGTGTTTGCCCTCACTGTGTGGTCAGGTTACAAATTATGTTTATATACATAGTTCCAATTTTAGCACCTTTTGTATGGATGTGTGTGTAATCCCTAAGCATCTCATTTAAATTTAGAGGAGACTAGCAAAGAGCTGGTTGAAGAACATCCTGGAGGCCTGCTTATGCCTCGCGTCCTGTTTTTCATCATCATCATCTTCTGAGGACATCTGTCATTGTGCCAGTGCATGTGCTCGAGCTTTTGCTGTTGCTCGAATTGGTTCACGACAGATTGATGCGCTGAGTCGTCCTGAGGAACTTCTCAGCAGATCAAAGCATGTTTGCGCTTGTGTCTCGGCTTCGCGTTTTCTCCGTACATGCGTGTGCTGTAAAAATGGCTGGCTCCTTTCATCCCAGCAGCTGTGCATGAGGTGGTGGTGCTGGGAATATTGCGGTATGCATGGGTGTGTACAGAGCGGTGTGACGTGTGTGTGTGTGTGTCTGAATGGTTGTGATGTCTTGTCCTTGCTGTGCGTGTGTACACACATCAACACTCTTTCACCTACTGCTCCTTGCGTGTCCAAGAGGCCGCCTCGTCCTCTCAGCCTTTGTCTGTCCACTGCGCAGGTTCTCTGCCCCTCCATGCAGACAGCAGAGCTTGTTTCTGTCATTTGCCAGGGTACACAAGGCCTGGCCTCATTCCTCCTTCGTGTCCTAATCCAGCCTCTACCCGTCTGTTTACCGGTTCTTTGTGGGACGCGGTTGCCTCAGAACAGGTGTCCGAATCTCCACACGTCAGTTGCTCAGATCCTTTTAATCTCAGCAGTCTCTCTGGAATGAAAGATACTGAAAACATGTCAAGGAAATAGTGTTGTTGGTTGTCAAGGGATGTACGCTGGCTGCTTTTATCCATCACAACTTTGATGTAAGTCAGATACAAAAACACTGCATTGGTTTCTGACTCTCATTTACTAGCAAGGTCATCATATTAGATTGGATATTATGTTGAATGTTTGCATTTGGATTACTTATTAAAATTTCAGACCATTTCTCAGAAAAAAGTCCATCACATAAAGTGTTTGCTGAATTTAATAAGTGTTAAAGATTTTTTTATTTCAAAGTAATTTTAAAATAAGTTTTTTTCAGATTTAACATTCTTGTTTTTTT
>NW_006800029.1:64968-84460 GCF_000485575.1 Poecilia formosa | reverse complement strand
ATAAACAGTCTGCCTTTGGATATTTTCTCCAAACTGAAAAAAAAAATCTTGGCAGGTGCTCCTGATTCTCCAGATAATTGGCTATTTGCATAACTATTTTACTCATCATCAAAACAACAAAACATTTCTAGTTCTGGTATTTGTGGTACAATTATTACATTTTTAAGATTTGACCTCTTTAACCAATCTTTTTATTCCAGAGTTTAATTACCAGAGCTGTTACTGATAGTTAAATTTGCTAAACTAATCAAAAATGACTCAAACAAAAATTTGTACACCAGCAGTATAACAACAGTAACAACAAAATTCTGCAAAACGTATTTGTGTGGCTTTAAATTGATTATTCAGACCCTGATTATGCCAAACCTTAAATGTCTCTTTCAGTGAAGACTGACTATAATAATCTGTGTTCAAATCTAAACATTTAATACTGAAAGGAAGTTTTTGGTCTTAATATGTTTAAAGTCTGAGTTTCTGTTAGTTCTATCTGTTATTAGAAATAGTCCTAGAAAGACCTGTGACTTGACCACACATGGATTTCACAATAGTTTTCAAATGCACTCAGCTTAATTTTTGAAAGCATGCTCTGCTGTCTGGTGGGAATTAAATGTAAGTGTTTTGCCACAACGAGCTTTGTTAGATTTGAAAGAAAATGGGGGAAGCTTGCAAGCCTAGAAACGCCATCCTAACTGGAAGGGACCGTCTTCCCGAATGTTTTGCAGCAGGAGGGACTCACAGAATAGATGGTATCATGAAAGATCAACATCATGTGGAAATACTGAAACAACATCTCAAAATATCAACCAGGAGACTAAAGCTTGGGTAAAAATATAATTTTCAAATAGATAATGACCCCTAAGCATATAGCCAAATTAGTTACAAATTGATTTAAAACCATAAATTCAATATTTTGGAGCGGCCCTGATGGCTGAAAACCTACAAACCTGACTCAGTTACACCGTCAGAAGAAATGAGTCAAAATGAACGCAGAATTAATGAGATTCTTAGAAAGAATGCCTAAAATGTTTGAGCCATCATAGAAATTTTTCTAAACACTAAGAACTTTAAGTTGAACTTGTAAATTTAGAGAAAGTTAAACATTTATCAAGCACTATGTTTGTTCTTATACTGGCATTAAGCAAACAAAATAATTGTGGTAATATCCTAATTGACCTGGAAAAAAATAAAAGAAAAAATGGGTTTTTGTGTATTGTATGTAAAAACCTGGTTGGAGTTGCATATTTCAGTTAAGCTAAAGTTGATAAGTTCTTAATTAAAGGCCAAACCTAAGTTTGCTTTAAAACACCAATGGTCCTTTCTGCTCTCTGGTCTTCGGGAAGGCTTCCAGAGATAAGAGCTGTTCTAGGAAAATGATTTTTATAAGTCAATAAAAACACCCTAAAATAAAGTCTAACTTAATATATTTGCTGTTTAGCTCTTAATTTCTAACCAACCAAATCACATTACTTCCACTGCAGTAGCAGTCACAGTTGCTACTGGAAGCAGCTGGAAGCAACACTATCTTCTTATTTCATCACTTCCTCGGAGTTCATCCGTTTTAGCCGCCAAGCTGAGTCCTGCTTGGTTTCCTCATATGTCCTGCATTTAACATAACGGTCATCTAACCTTCACCGTTGTAGCACCGTGTCGCTTTGCTGTTGTGTTGATAGATAATGTGGTAGCAATTCTGAGTGTAACTTACTTAGTCAGCAATACAATGAATAATTTTCTCCTTTGGACATTTGTTTGTGTGTGTGTGTGTGTTTTTGTGTGTGTCATCACAGTCATGCTTAATTTGGAGTGCAGCAGATATGACTACAAATGGTGACTCACAACTGGAGCTCACATGTAATGCGTTCAGTCAGTCAGAGCAACAAAAGGGTTCTAAAGTCTGTGAATAAGGAGCAGGTTGAGCTCTCTGCCTTTCTTCCCCGGGTCTGTCTGCATTTTGGCAGCCTGTGCCAAGGTCTGCACTTTGCTAATTTTCTGTTCTGAGTTACCAGGTCTAATTTAGAACAGAGGGCCTCTCTGTTCATCGCGGAACGCTACTGCTTGGGATTCTGGAAATGAGGAGTTCAGAGGCTCACCGCCCTCACAGAGACACAAAGCACATGCCTTGTTATCAACCCACGGAGATGCACATAATGATCCCTCCAACCATTAACTCCTAATACAATAAAGTGCTAACATTTTAGCCATGCCTTTCCATGCCTAATGGAATTGAGTTAGCCCACAGGCTGCTCAAATGTGCTCTGCGATAACACGTGTTCAGGAGGCATTGAGCCCTGATTGCTTGGACATACATTAGTAGCTAAGAGCAAGAAGAAGAAGAAGGAAAAAAAAACACTTATCTTGAGTCAAACAGTTGGATTTTGTTGGATATTTATGGGAAGGTGAAAGAAGATGAGTCTCAAAGTGATACTTGAGTAAGACAGTCCAATAGGCAGGCCTTTCATAAAGCAGAGCTTGATCTATTCGCTGGAATTCACCGTGGCAAGGCGACACCACAGATATGTGCTTTAGAGCCGCATTGTGACGGCCTGGCATGTCGCTTTGTTTCACGACCATGGCGGGAATATAAAACTCACAGGAAGTGTCAGGCTTGGTGACGTCTTAAGAAAGATGCTTGCACATAAACTAAATAAATCAGTTACATAGTGGTGGCCTTGCTGCACTAAGTGAAAACAATAAACCTGCCCACGCACAGGTCTCTGGGGGAACTGAATCTCATATCTAAAATAACAGCTATTTATTAAATGTGATGTTTTCACATAGCTCAGTAGATGGCTTGGAGCTTCATAAAAAATAAAAAATAAAAATAAAAAGACTCACATTCATCAGGCAGCAGGACTGCAGCAGTAGGCTGGAATACAGTTCAACTGTAGGCTGGTTGGAATGCATTTGGCAGACAAACAAGCAACTCAGTGATTATGAGAGAAAACAATTATTTGTGGTTCATATGATCCATGTTAATGAAGGATTCCACTGTTGGCTGTGGACTCATTTTATCTAATTATGAGAAACTGATTTGTATTAGTCTGTTGTTCAATTAGTCAATCAAATACCTAGAAATTGTTTTCATTATGACAGAGACGCAGCTTTGAACAGACGCTGGGCTTTGTAATGGTCCATGGAAAGTTTTCAAGGCTCCAACTTGAAACAGGCGTTGCGACGATGCATCCAGCTCAAAAAATTATACACAATAACCAACTGAGGGAAACACTTGTTGTTTTCACAAATACAGATACCGTGCCAGGTTATCTTGTCGCAAAAGACATTCTTGTGTTTTCAGGCATAAATACAGGCTTCATAAATCTCAAACAAGGATCTTGTATACTCAATAAATCTATTTATTTAATAAATATGTTTAATTCTGAGGTTTGGGTGCAGCTTTGTTGTTATGATGTTGCTGACCTGATGCGTTCCTTTAGAAATCAAGTGAACATATAGTAAACATTGTATATTGTCACTGTGTTATAATGTGAGAGTATGCATTAAAGGTAGTTCTGTTTTGCTGTGTTTTACTCATTTTATTTGCTTATATCTTTAATTCAACTCGAATAATTTTAAATCTGCTAGAAAATCAATAGAAACTGAATTTGTGTGAACATTTTTGCAAGTAAGGAGTACTGTCAAGGTGACGAAAGATAGTAGGCGTTAAACGTCTTAGTAAGTTAAAACAGTTTTATTTTTTTCTTTCATATCCTGCAATATGGTTGAGTCAACAGTGAAGACCACAGCAGTGGTTTTAAACTAATAAACTGAAAGATTTAAACACTTTTTTTGTTTGTTTGTTTTTCAATTACAACCTGTTGTTGTTCTTGTTCATTTTGGGCTATGGGTTTCCACGAAGTTACTGGGGCCCAATCAAGTCTCATCTGGGTTCAACAGAGCGATTATTTAAAACTCAAACTGCATTTTGAGATATAGATATGGGTTACATAAAGTCAACAATAAGTCTGAGAATATAGCTAAATGCAGGTTCTGCTTACTGTTCTATTTCCATGTTCCCACTGGCAAACATAAATCAGTGAGAACACGAACTAATTATACACATCACGCTGAAAGTGTGAGCAGCCAGGTGACTCCCACATTAATCTCCACACCGAGTGGCACATGGCTGACACGCACAGAGCTCCTGCCGCTGGAATCAGTGCAGATGATTCTCGTTTACCGCCTGATTATAATTTCTGTATCTTTGTTTCGTTTTGATCTAGGTCGCTTAGATGGGGCAGATAAAACCCGACTTTTGACTGAAGCTCTAAACACGTGCACTTTTATCACCTTCGTCACAATTCAAAATCAGTTAGATTAACTTCGAAGGAATCTGATCCACGCATGTGAAGAAGAAAATAATATGTTGCTACTCTGTTGACAAAAAAATAGCAATGCTCACTGTGGGAGAAACATGTTGCAGAGATGCGGATAACTCAGTTGTTCCCGGTTATACTCAGACTGTTTGGATGCCCAAACAGGAACACTGCTGACTCTGCTGGTGCCTCTGGTCAATAGCACACAGAGTACTGTTCATTATGACTTTGCTATGAATATCTCCATTAATATTAAATCAACTTCAGCTAATGAAGAAGTCCTGCACATGAAACTGCAGCATGCAGCCTCAGAGCCTTTTGATTCTATAAATGTACTAGAATTTATCTTCAATTTGATGCAGGGAGGAGCAGCACAAGCATCCATTTTCCAAAAACAACAATGCAGCCAGTAGAGTTAATGAGGCCATATAATGTTCAATAAATGATGAACATGAACCATATTAAATCTAGACAGCAAACCTCCACATTTTAATACATCTTTGCATTAAATATATTGTTACGTATTGTATTTTTGTTCTTATTTGTTAATTGCCACTTATAACAAGCATAGCATATTAAAATATGATAGATTAGACATTACAATTGCCATTGTGACTTTAAAAACATTTTAAATAAGAAAATAAACTTGACTACATGCAACCAAGAGCACCTTCCCTCTTTGTTTCCAAGTGTGCCTTTGAAAAGATAGTTTCAGAAGCCTGGGGAGCCATGGCTTCCCCCCCTCCCCAACTGAATAAATACACTTGAATGAAAGGTGGGGTTATTTTTAATAGATAGATAGATGCACATGCTTGTCTTGGATGCCAGTAAGTGAGGAGGCTGTTGAATGTTTCTGAGTCCTTGAAAAGCAACAACTGCAATAAAAAGCTCCCGTGTGCATAGATGAAAGCTGGGAACGTCATCATTTCAACTTTCATTTTCTCTCTTAGATCAGAACTGAAAGACATCGGCGAGCCAGAGAACGAGTCGTGGCCTTCGCTCGCCCACGTGACCAGCGAATGAGCCTTGTTCATGCGTCTCCCTGCGTGCCACTCCCACATCGTCATGAACTGTGAGCAGGACTTCGGAGACGGGGGCTTGGGAGTGACCCTCACACTACGACTGCTCATGCACGGAAAGGTTGGTTATGAATAATTGTATGCCGAAGGCCGCTTTGCAAACACAAGATTTGCGACAGCTTCATAAATAATAAATTTGTCTCCCAATGTTGGGTTATGTTTTTGCTTCTTTTATGGCTTTAACTATTTTTTTCCTTCTCTGTGTACAGGAAGTAGGCAGCATCATAGGAAAGGTGAGGATTTTTCAATTACTTCTATTTGAACATGATCAGAGCTATAATCACTCTGACAGGGTTAATACTGTTTTTAAAGTGTTTTTTTTTTTCCCTGATGTATGGTCTCATGTACAAGAGAGGTTGGAAAAAAGAAGGTAGAAAACAAGAATGCAAGAAAGGAAGAAAGGAGGACCTTGTGGAGAAAAGGGGGGATATAAGGAAAGAAGGGAGGTAGGAAACAATGAGGGAAGAGATGAAAAACAAAAGGGAGGAAGAAAAGAGATGGATTGAAAACATGGGAGGGACAGAAGATGAGCACAAGGAAGACAAGTTAAGATAGAAAAAAATAACCAAAAAAGAAGAAATAGACAAGGAAGAAAAGATGACACATGGGAGGGATGACACAAAGACTTTAAAAACAACTATAAAACTAAGTTAAAATTTATGTATAGCAATACATTTATTTGCTTGTTTCACATATGAAAAATAGTGAAATCAAATTGCATACATTTCCAGCCTAAATAGGAACTCTGCATGTCAACTGAAGTGTTTGTGTAACATTTCACTGCATCCTGATTCTGTTTTTATTTTCAAAAGTATACCAATGCCCTCTAACGAACAGCTCTCGCTCTGAATATCGCCATCCGAAATATAATTGCCTCCATCCAAGCCTCTCTCTAGACCTCCTCACCAGCCCCCTTCCTCCCATAAAGCACCACAGTAATCCATCAAACAAAACCATTAGTCCATTGACTGCAAGCCTCTTGTTGAAATCGAGCTCCAAAGGCGTATTAGCGTTGGCCCCATGTGAGCACTTTTAGCGTCTGCCACGAAAGGTGTGTCGGTGGTGGGTTGCTTCCTCTGCTCCCCCCTGAGTTTGAGCCTTAAAAGACATCAGTGGGAGGAAGAAGAAGAAGAAGGAAAAAAAAAAGTGAACGCAGTTGATTGGAAAGAAAGCTGTCACAATAGATGCGAAGTGCATGGCAGGAAACAATAAGTCGGAGGAAAACAAAGGATGAAAACAGAGAGGAGGAGATATGAAGAAAGACAGAGATGAGTCTGGTCTGCAAAGTGCAGCTTGTCAGAGAGAAGCACTTGATGTGGAGCAGCTGAACTGATAGAGTACGTCTCCGCCCTTCCCTTCTCTGAGGCGAACATCACGTCTCTTCCCCATGTTATAGGCTACCAACAAATACACTGTAAATGTTAGATTTGGTTTTCCAGGAACACAAAAAGTGACAGGTTTGTTGAGCTGTGAGTCGATGCCTCTGTTGATATTTTTGAAAGGTATCAGATTGAAGATAAGGGCGAGAATAGTTTGGACGGACATTAGCTGCCGCCCCCCTCCCCCCCAAAAAAGTGAGATGGAGTAGAAGAAGCATTCAAAGAGCCTGCAGAGGTCGTGACACAAATCTGTCACATGCTGTTTTCCCTCTCAGGTGCTCACACAGTGGCAGTTTTTAAGCCAGATGTGGATTAAAGTTTATATACGTACGTGTCTTATGGAAAACAGAAAAGAGCATTGCACAACTGTTAACCTACCAAGACATGAAACAGAAAAAGTTGTGGAAGGAAAGCATTACTCAGACAAGCAGCCAAGAGGTTAACTTTGAGATTCACAGCTCAGAGTCTGTTAACCAGATGAACACTGGTAATGCATTTTATTAATAGGACATTTATGGAATACTGGCAAGAAAAAGGCTGATTTGTTGTCATATTCTGCATTTTACAGAAGTTCATTTTATGGCCAAATTTGGAAAGAGATGCTCTGGTCATATCAGATCAAAATGTAACATTTTCCCTTACATGTCAAACAGTATATCATCCTGAACAAATCTTAATTTTCACATCTCATTTCACTCTAATTAAGTATTTTGGCAAAATTTTACATAACTTAATCTCTTGTAATCGAGGAATGTCTGTTTGTGTCATTTTACAACTTAAAACAAAAAATAAATAAATTAGATACACCTAGCAAAATACGTACCTGTAATGGAATGGAGTTAGGTATACCCTAAATATCTGTCACATAAAATCCCAGTAAAATACATTCAAGTTTGTGGTTAAAACAAAATGTGAAAAAGTTCCAGAGGATCGAGTTACTTTTACAAAGCAGTGTATTTCTGATAATGTTTTTTATGCAGAGGGCATCACTAGGATGCGCTGCAGAATGACTTTTTCTTTCTTCTGAATGTAAGGGTTTAGAGCTTGAGGTTTACTAAGGGGTTGAATATGCTGCTATGTTGACGCTGAATCATGTTCATCTTTGTTTAAAGCTGCCCTTGTCTTTTTCAGAAAGGAGAGACCGTGAAGCGAATACGAGAAGAGGTAAACTATCCATGACTTTAGACCTAAGTGGCAATTTTTTTTTTTTTTTATCATTTGTGCTCTGACTAATGACACATTTTCTCTTTCGCTTTTAGTCACATTTTCACAATTTCTGTGACACTTAGCGAGCTGAAAAGCATTCCTAAGAAATACATTGCTTGAAATTCCTTTTGGGTAATGAAAACACATTTTCAATCTAAACCTTTTCTCTCCGCTCTCCCAAAGCGAAGCTCAACAAATCCCTTTCGTCTTTCCCTTTCCCAATTAAAGCAGCTTCCCTTTTTCTCTCCACTTGTCCCCCGATTTCCCTCTTTATGAATCTCAAGAGTGCAGCCAAACTAATGCCGCTTGGTTAGCTCTCAGTATTAAAAAGTAATTAGACTGACACTCGTGTAGCGGCATATTTGATTCCTTCACTACTGAAAAGGTTTAATGCTGTGCTTTATGAGGCAAAAGGATAAACAGAGGAACAGTGAGGCCATTGGACAATACAGCTGTGCAGAGCTGCAGGATGAAGCAGTCAGCCATGGTAGCCTTCCAGCCGTCCACTCAGGCAGTGTTGACCTTTGTTGCTTCAGTTTCTCTGAGAGCGTCTTCCTCTAAACCCTGTCTTGAAACTTTGAATGACCTTAAAGGCAAAATAAAAAAATAAATAAAAAAAATAAAACTTTCGAAAACCCAGATAAAAATGTCCCAGGAGTCATAATTAAAGGAGATCAGAGTTGCATTTAGTAAAATATCTTATCCACTTTCATCCTTTATCTACGTTTGAAAAGCTGTTCGAGCCTGGACTCTACCACAAAGAAATAACAGCTTAATCCAACTTTTCATGAATCTTCATGATGGATGAAAAAATCTTTAAAGTCTAAATTAGGGTTAATAAGCTGTTGTCAATCTTAAGTAGTCATTGGAGTACAATCTGGACAGGCTGGCAGTCTATCACAAGGCAATGCAGAGGCACACAGGACAAGCAGACAGGCACATAAAACTCACCTCTGAGGGGAATTTAGAGAGACCAATTTACCTAACATGCACATTTTTGGACTGTGGGATGAAGCTTGTGTATCTGTACCTAATTTAGAAACATCAAACAACCTCAAAAAACCTTTTTTTTTTCATTAAAATAATACTTATTTAAAAAAAAAAAACTAAACCAGAAAGAGGTGAAATGGATTATTTTGTATGACTAAAAGTTACCTTACTCGCTCTAATTTCACAGAACCGTATGGAAGCTTACTCTTTGAAAATCTGAATTATTATACAAAATATTATTACGACGTCATTGCATCAGATTCTAAGACGTAAGACGAAGATCAAATCCATCCCCTGGCTGCAGCGTATTATTTTAACCTCTATCATGAAATCAGTAGTCTTACTCTCAGCAAGAAAGAAAAAGTAAAGATGTCTCCTTGTTTCTGTCTTTCTCAGTTGTTTTACAGATAATGTTTGAAATGTTGAAATGCTGTCTGCTGACTGCTCCACAGAGCTGCGCGCGTGTCAACATCTCAGAGGGTTCCTGTCCGGAGAGGATCATCACCATCACCGGCTCCACGGAGAGCGTTTTCAGAGCTTTCACCATGATCACGTACAAACTGGAGGAGGTCGGTGTGACACACTCAACATCTCAACAGTTTACTGCTAATTTGCGAGAGATGAAAACAGCAGATCAATCATAATTTCAACCTTCTGAGGGGGTTTGATGAAACAAATTGAGATAAGAGCAGAAAACACTTGTAGTGAGACATTAGGATGTGGCCATAGTCATAATGGAGTCATAAATAAAGCTTCCATTTGAAGTCTGGATAAAGTGCAAAAACACATTTCACCAGATGATAACAAGATATCAGCTCATGAGCTTCACCTCACATTCTTCCCTAAATGTGTTCTTAAAGCTAATGATCACAGTCCAGTGTAAAACATTAAAAGACAAAAAGTACTATTTCAATATTTCAAAGCATTTAATGTGCTTGCAGGTGAGATTGTTTTGAAAACTGTGCAGATGTTACTTTGTAGCATAAAATCTATATAAAACACATTAAAGTTTGTGATCATCGTATGACAAAATGTAGAAAAATGTTACAAATTTCATGTATGGCTGACAGATAACTTTTGACGACCAAACACATTAAGGTGAAACATGTTGGGTTCAGCCTAAAAAAATAGTAACTGCAACTAATGTATACCTGCTGATGCGAGGTGATTGTACATGTCTGATCTAGGCTTCTCAATCCGTAACGTCCCCTGGTGACTGTCTAGCACAACGTTAATTAATTTAGTGGAAATTCCTCTCAGCTAAGGCCCCACAGCAACGTCTGACAAGAAAACAGATGCTCAGGCCAACACCCCCCAGTAAAAATACACACTGCAGGAGCACAGTGCAGTTTTCATTAAAGATCTTTCACATTCACCTCGTTTCATCCCTGAAACTCCTGAGTTTCCATGGCAATGCGCTGGCCTACCCACTGTGTGCGGTTTCCACCGTATAGTCGGGTTATTGAATGTCTGACACCTTTAATTAAAAACAAAGGGAATAATCAGATTGTTTTTGAACTGATTAGACGTTTTTTCTGTCTCTATCACAGCAGTGCAAGTTAATTTACTTCTTAGTTTGCTGTTGATTAACAATGTTTCAGTCATATTTTTGCAAATGCAAACACTCAATGACCAGAATCAACATGTCCCAGGTCAGGAATACAACAGTCTTTAGTGTAACTTTGCTCCAAAAGCTAAATATTGCAGAACTAAACAAATTTACACAACAATGTCAACATTTGCACAAAATGAAAGAACCCCAATTAGCCTCTTTAGACAGTTTATTAGCAAAAACAGAAGTTGATTTGTTAATTACACTTTAAGGAATGCATGTGAGGAGACCAGCTTTACATTAAAAGTGCCTGTGAGAACTGCTGTCTTTGCTTTAAGAGCCTTGTTCCAACATCACATTGAGAAAGTATAGGAATGCTCGAGAATATTTAGATGTGGTGATTATATTTAGATCAAATCAAGAAAAGGGTGCCCAGAATCTGCGTGTTCCTCTTCTAATGAGACGAGACGTCAAGAGAGCCCGATCCGCCTCACTAAATATGGCCATGAAGCACGGAGACACAAGAGGCTCATCAAAATATCCCTTTAAACTTAAAGTTCACAGTTATTTGAATTATTGTGTGATTTATTTCATGAGTAAAATCGCCCACGGATGCACATCCATAAGCTCATGTTCCCCTCATGAGTTAAACTGGTTTTAGCAGCAAAACTGGCACTAATACCAACCACTGATGAGAAGAAATCCATTTTTGCTGAGATTTTGAAGGTGAGGTGGTACATTTACATGTCAAATGTTGAAAGGGGGGAAATTCTTCATTAAATGAAATATTTAACTCAAATGGCAAACAGCATAACTAATGAATTTTAAATTGCAAATGCAACAAAATCATATCTGCATTAACATTCTTCCAATTCTGTACATTTAAATATTAACTTTGGATGGCCATGTCATCAGATAACCTTTAACATGTTAACAGCTTCCTGTCAGCAAAAAAGAAACGTTTCATATTTTGTGTCGAGAGCCAGGTTATAGATGTAGTTGAAGTGTTCACACTGTGCAGCTGCAAATAGCGGGACATTTTAAGCTTTATAGCATTCCTTTTTTACCACAGCAATGCATTTTAAAATATAAATCAAGATAACTAATAAATATGCTCCTATTTGTTTCATGAAGAAAAATATAAAGCAATGTTTACAACAACCACTCCCTTTAATATGTTAGAAAGAGAGCAATGCAAATTAACAATTAATTGTGAAATGGGACAAATAAAGGTCATAGTGCATTTGGATTCAGTTCCCTTTACAATGATGCCCCCAGAAAAGTAAATGAAGTCATTTTGTCAGTACATAAGAGGTTTGTTAACGAAAAAAACAAACAAAAAATAAAACAGCATCGTGAAGACCAAGGTTAGACATGGGTAACGCTTAAAACAGAGTTGGGTGATAAAACAATCTCCCCATGTTGAAACATCTCACAGAAAACTGTTATCTGAAAATAGAAAGAAAGGCAAGAAAGGTACCTCAACTACCAAGACCCAGACCAAAACAAGCCAAGAGGACCATGATTACTCCGCAGAAGCTGCAGAAATTCCCAGCTCAGTCTGGCAGACGTGTAATCTGGTCTTTATAGAAAAGTGAGAAGAAAAAAAGCCAGTGTTGATAGAAAGTCTCTTTCTCAACATAAAAACACTTAAATGTCAGAAGTTAATGATATATCAAACTTAAATAATGAAAACTAAAGGTGTTATTATCTGTTATAGTGGCCCTGTATGTACTTTGTACTGGTTCGATACCTAAATATCTAAAAATGTAGTTTCAGGCTGCATTTTTAACTTTAGTACAAAAATGACAAAGACCGTTATTTTAAGATAAAGTGATGATATTCAGTATCACTCTCAACTCTACCAAGACCCATGAGTGCATTTGCAAGACACTACAAATATTAATATTTTCATTTGCTGTATGAAAACATGAAATAATGCAGAATTTGTTGCTCGCTGAAATAACCTTTGGCTCAACTCTGGATTTTTAGAGCCCTATATGTGGTTCATCTTTTGCCATGCTGCATCACCATGGCAACTTGCACAGGTTGTGTTTCTAGCAAGAAGGTGCAACACAAATAAAAGCACCGCCTTCCAGCAAATCAATACTGCTGGAAAATAAGAGGTAAAAAATAAATCTGTGCTTGATAAGAGACTCATTTCTGTCTACCTGAATTAAACAGTAAGGAATTTTGAGAGGTTTTTTTTTTTTTTTTTTTTTTTTTTTACGAATACAATATTCACATCAACTAGCTGAAAGCTACAGATAAAAAAAACTCCCAGACTTTACAGTTTTATATCCTGTTTGTGATTTAATAATAGACGGTCGACAGGTGTATCTTCTCCATTTTTACTCCAAATCTTAACAAGGTATTTGGCCCAGATACTTTTTTTTTTTTTGTTATCAAGCAATGAAAATTATAAATTTTTGATAAAGAGATTTGTTAAATTTTTACTGTGAGTTGCATGTAATTGCAGCATTCAGGTCCTCTAGCAGTTGGTCCAGATGACTGAAAGCAGGAGGATAACTGCTGGTTCTAAAGAATTGCTGTCAGCTCACCAATTGAGCCTATCGATCAATAGGATTTAGAGTTGCCGGTCGGTAGTTCGCAGTCTGCTTTTTCAGCCTTTAAAATAACCTATTAGCCGTCAGCCTGTCTCAGCACGATAAACAGGTGAATAATAATGGAAACAACAAATGATTTAGAACCCTTTGTTTCAATTAGATTTTTAACTAAGCCTCAGAACTAAGAAAATCAAAGTAGCAGTATGTACACATCACATGATTTGAAACATACCATAAAATGCATATAAAACAGTGTATATAAAACAGTATTTTTTTTTTAAATTCAGCTCTTTCAAACTGATCCTCCTGGATTCAGTCTCAGGCTGCAGAAGTGAGCAGCACATTTTCCCCACAATCTTCCATGTGGTTACTGCTTTCTCTGTTGTATAGATTCCTGCGGTTTTATTAAACGTTTGAAATGTCATTAAAGACAACAGACAGGGGTGAAGAAGAGATTCCTTCCCAGCCTCCTGGGAATTTCGCCTGTACCTGACAATTTATGATTCTTCAACCAGCATGGATACAACAGACTTTAGCTATAGTTTGAGGGTTGCTGCAGGAAATATATTCATCTCACTTCTTGTTTTCTGCATTCCAATAATTATTTCACCCTATCTTGTTTCCTCTCCCCCCATAGGACCTGAATGCACTGGTGGCCAATGGCACCATAAGCTCCAAGCCACCAGTCACTCTTCGGTTGGTCATCCCTGCCAGCCAGTGTGGCTCACTCATTGGGAAGGGAGGCGCAAAGATAAAGGAGATCAGAGAGGTGAGAAATGAATCCATTTCAGAAAATATGTGAAATATAAAAAGAGCAAATCTGCTTCTGGAAATGAGAGATGAAGGGTGTAGCTGGAGGTGAGCGACCTTCCTTTTCATTTCATAGTTTCCTGGCTAAAGTCCTTCGAGCATAAGAGTCCCATGCAAATGAAGAAGTAAGCTATTAAAAAAAAGTCCAGCTTTTACCCAGGTTGCCATAAAAAATAATGAAAAGCAAACAAATGAATGAATGCGTTTACAGGGGTGTATTATGGCAGTTTTTGCCCTGTTGTCTGAGAGTTATCTACCCCAGACCACATGAGGTTCTTCCCCAACTTCAAACCCCTGATTAGGTTGGATGGTCTATAAATCAACGTCCTGTCCTCATTTATAAAGCTAAATTTGGTTTTATCTCTTTGCATTTGCAAACTTAAATTCTACAAGTACAACAACTTTGAGCCATTGTGTCAAAGGCTAAAAGAATCCAAGTATTCTGCCACTTACTAGTGGAAATAACTCTAAAATCATCTACATTTAAAGATACTCACACATGCATATATTAATGTTTTATTGATTAATTAATTAGTGTTGTATATGTCATTGGACCCATTTTTTAGCTCTGATTGCATTTGCATATTTAGACAATGCACATAACATAAAATAAAATATTTTTGCCCGAGTTGTATTTACAAATAGAATAAAATAAAAACATAGCATTTTATAAAACAGAAACCTGTCAGAAAAACACATAAAAGATAATGAGGTTGCACTTTGTTATCAAATCCGGTCGAAGCAAAGTGAAGCATCACGGCAGCGTGATCATGAATGGCCTTATCTCCTCAAACAAATTGATCTTTGTATCCTGTAACATTTACAGAGCACAGGAGCTCAGATACAGGTGGCAGGGGATTTGCTGCCCAACTCTACTGAGCGAGGGGTTACGATATCTGGGAATCAGGACTCGGTAATCCAGTGTGTCAAGCTCATCTGCACAGTAATCCTGGAGGTAGGAGGCACACGGTTCCTCTCTTTGCTGACATTTGTGAAAGCCTTCCTGCTGCAGCAGCGGGAAGGTAACGACTGCTGTTGACGTGCAGGTTAGAGTTTCACCCCACAGCTTCTGGCTCCACTGCTGCAGTAGTTCACATATTTCTCGTTGGTTGCATGACCTCTTTGTTATGCAATATTCCTATGAGTGCGTTGCATTGAAGCTAGCGCAGCCACACTGAGAGTCATTGTGTAGAGGGGGGGTCACGCAGTTATCAAAGAGCAAGCTTCTTTAATGTTAGGACTTGTACTGAAAACAGGACATTACATGAAGTGGGGAGGTCTGACTCTGAGGTCAAAGCTCTGTCTCCTAAAAGACAGAAGTTTGCTCACAGAAAATAAAGTGGCCAGCAGCACATTCTGTACACTTTTATAGACAAAATCTCTCTTGAGAAATCTGACAGGGCAGAAAAAGAGAGAAAAAAAAAAACAACAACCCCGAGCCCGGTTTTCTCAATGTGTGTTAATGGAAGTGCACAAGCGCCTTTTTGTTTTACCGCTGCAGCTGGACCTGGCTGACTAATTGCTAGTTTGAACCAGTTTTCTTCAAAGGCTTGCAACTTTCATTAGGATTCTGTTCCAGCGGCATCTTGCTTTTGGCTCTCAAGATTTAAATTATGCAAAGTTATACAAAGATTTTATGACTGTTCTACATTTTCAACTCAAAGGCGCATCATCAACACTGCAGAGGCCTTATGAGATGTAGACTATCATGTACGCTTTGTAATCGCCTTCTCTTTTCAGCGTTTGAATAATTTTATCTTGAAATAACTCTGTGTCAGTGGAGGTGTAATCCAAGCCCGTCCACAACCTCGGTGTGTGTCACATAATAAAACACAACTATTATCAACATGTAACATTTATTTTTGTAGCTTATGGCAAATTTATTTTTTTGCTGATTTAATTCAAAAAGTGAAACTCAGACAAAGATTCAAGTTGGCAAGTCCTGTTGGAAAATGAAATCAAGACGGAAGTAAGAGGAGCTCAAAAACAAATTACATTTTGAGGTCTCAATTGCTGTAAGCCATAATTATGAACTTTCTGAATCGAGTTAATGAAAGAAATACATTTATCTAAATTATATAATTGGAGATGTATTTGTACATAGTCAATGTAAAACAGAAAAAAAAGAATAAAAACAAATATGACAAAGACAGATGCTGAAAACATTGCTAATATTTTAAGTATCGTCTTTATTTTATTCTTTTAGAATTATTATTTTAGTTCTAAAATAATAATTTTATCAATCACTGATTTAATGAGATTCATGTTTAGAGTATAACTTTATGTTCCCTTTGATAAAGGTTTTAGCCTCTGATTATTTGTTTTTTTCTCCTCAGTCTCCACCTAAAGGTGCCACCATCCCCTACCGACCGAGTCCCTCACCAGCTGCTCTGCTTATTGCAGGGAACCAGGTAAGAAATTTAATTAAAAATGATTTTAGGATGGCTTCAGACTGTAGTTTTACAAAAAAAAAAAAAAGTGTGAGCCGAAAAATACCTGAATAGAGGAAATGATGCAGAAAGAAATATTATCAGTAAAATAAATTTGACATGATTACTTCTGTTGGGTTTTATTTTAAGAGGTTACGAGTCATAGCTAAAATAAATTATAAGGAGACTTGTTTCTTCTTATAAGGTTAATTAAATTAACATATCTTAACTTAATTAAAATATGTTGACTTTCTTGTTATGAAAATATTTCACCAAAATGAAAAAATGTCCTCATCATGACAAAGGGAACTAGAAGATTACCGGTAAGTTATTAGTTGACTTTTCAAGTTGTCCACCAACACACCAACAAATGTCTCCAAATAAAAAAATAAAAAAAAGAAAAACTACAGAGGACAGGGAACTAAAATAACTGCCACCATAAATCAGTTTAAGTGTTTTCATGTATGAGGCATAAGTTATTTCTATTTTAAGTTCCATTTACAATTATGTATACTATGCTTTTAAGAACAAAAGAAAGAGAAACAAACAAAGGAAAGAAAAAAGAAAGCTCAACAACTTATCCCTGTTATTTTTATACTTTAAGAGGTGATTGCATCTTTTTGTCTTTCTTTGGATTTGTTTATTGTTTTGCAAATTATCTGCTTATTACTGTGGAAATCCAGGACAACTACTTGGAAATAAAAATATGTGTTTCAACATTATTTTTCTTATTTAATTATATCAGAAAAAATATATAAATACAATAAGTCTCATGGTGGATTGTTGTGATGTTGTGATTGTTGTAGCAGTAAAACAGAACAGAATGACAAATGGTTAGAGGAGGGCCAATGATATTAATGAAGCAGAATAGTAATTTTATACTGTTTTTGGATAGATAGCAGAGGTGGGACCAAGTCACTGTGTTGCAAGTCTCAAGTCAAGCCTCAAGTCGTCAGCTTGGAATTTCTTTTCGAGTTGCTTTTTTTTTTTTAACATTTTTAAACAACGCTCCAATGCTAAATGACTTAAGAAGAAAGGAGATCGGGCTTTTTCTGTAGCTGCTCCTTTTCTATGGAACAATTTACCTTTCTACATTAGATCTGCCCACAGCTTGGATCATTTTAAATCGCTTTTAAAAACTCATTTTTATTCATTGGCATTTAATTGAAGTAGTGCTTGATACCCTGTTCTTTTTTAGCAATTTATGTTATTGTTGTTCTTGTAAAGCACTTTGGTGCAGGTTTTTACATCTGTTTTTAGAGTGCTATATAAATAAACTTGACTTGACTGCTGTCAGAGGAGGGGGGGGGGGTAAAACTACCGTAAGAACCGTGGGAGGAGGAGGGGATATTTATGGAAAAATTCTAATACGGGAGCAGGATGGGTAGTTTCCCTTATGAATCCACCATCCATCATGTGATGGAACTGGACCCAGTTCATCTTTATGATGGGACAGAGACAAACTCTCTTCCCTGAGTTCAGGTACAGAACCTGCTTTCTGATCCGGACCCCGCTCACTATCCACCGGCTTCCTGAGCTAACACGGTGCACATTAATGTGGATACGTTTGATTCACCGGATTTATACAGCATGACTAAACATAGCATACAGAGAAGCGGTATCACCAACGTAACCCAGAGTTGCTAACACGACGTTAGCTAGCCAGTTGTCTCATAGTGAAAGCAGAGGCGCAAAAAGTGGGTATGCAGGGTATGCAACGCATAGGGGCGCAGCACCAGAGGGGGCGCCAAAACCCCGTCTGGAGGGGGTGACGCGCCGATTATGTTTTCCCATACACTTCAGCGCGCCTCACGCTCCTTGGGTTGAGCATCGGTCCTTCACCCTGAAGTTCCTTCCCTCGGGGNGCCAATGATATTAATGAAGCAGAATAGTAATTTTATACTGTTTTTGGATAGATAGCAGAGGTGGGACCAAGTCACTGTGTTGCAAGTCTCAAGTCTTTGTCCTCAAGTCCAAGTCAAGTCACAAGTCAAGTCAGGCAAAATTCAAGTCAAGCCTCAAGTCGTCAGCTTGGAATTTCTTTTCGAGTTGTTGTTTTTTTTTTTCCATTTTTAAACAACGCTCCAATGCTAAATGACTTAAGAAGAAAGGAGATCAGGCTTTTTCTGTAGCTGCTCCTTTTCTATGGAACAATTTACCTTTCTACATTAGATCTGCCCACTGCTTGGATCATTTTAAATCGCTTTTAAAAACTCATTTTTATTCATTGGCATTTAATTGAAGTAGTGCTTGATACCCTGTTCTTTTTTAGCAATTGATGTTATTGTTGTTTTTGTAAAGCACTTTGGTGCAGGTTTTTACATCTGTTTTTAGAGTGCTATATAAATAAACTTGACTTGATTGCTGTCAGAGGAGGGGGTATTTATGGAAAAATACTAATACAGGAGCAGGATGGGTAGTTTCCCTTATGAATCCACCATCCATCATGTGATGGAACTGGACCCAGTTCATCATTATGATGGGACAGAGACACACTCTCTTCCCTGAGTTCAGGTACAGAACCTGCTTTCTGATCCGGACCCCGCTCACTATCCACCGGCTCCCTGAGCTAACCGGATTTATACAGCATGATTAAACATAGCATGCAGAGAAGCGGTATCACCAACGTAACCCAGAGTTGCTAACACGACGTTAGCTAGCCAGTTGTCTCATAGTAAAAGAAAAGTACCGCTTACCTCTTTGTGCAACTTCAAATGCCGAACAGTTGGAAGTTGTATCTCCACATGAGATCCTGGTCTTGCAGGTTTTGCAAGACCAGGAGACCAACTAGTGCACTTGGAGAACATCCAAACCCCATGAAGACAGAAGAACCCAGGCAACCATTTTATTTAAAAAAAAATGTTTTAATCATATCTAAGGAGAATTTGGATACCAATTAACTAAACAGTCGTGAGTTGAGACTGTGGCAGGAAGCCGGAGTGCCCGGAGAGAAACCTGCAAACAGGAAACCTGTCAAATCTTTTTAACTTTAAGAGAGGGGAGAAGACATGGGACAAAGGTCAACGAGTCATCTTTTTGGACTCTGGGAGGAAGCTGGAGAACCAGGAGAGAACCAACTAATGCACTTGGAGAACATGCAAACCCCATGAAGACCAGCAGGGCCGAGCGCAAATCGTGACACCGCACCTACTACTGGCACTTCCGGTGGC
>NW_006800029.1:0-64958 GCF_000485575.1 Poecilia formosa | reverse complement strand
TGGGACCAAGTCACTGTGTTGCAAGTCTCAAGTCTTTGTCCTCAAGTCCAAGTCAAGTCACAAGTCAAGTCAGGCAAAATTCAAGTCAAGCCTCAAGTCGTCAGCTTGGAATTTCTTTTCGAGTTGTTGTTTTTTTTTTTCCATTTTTAAACAACGCTCCAATGCTAAATGACTTAAGAAGAAAGGAGATCAGGCTTTTTCTGTAGCTGCTCCTTTTCTATGGAACAATTTACCTTTCTACATTAGATCTGCCCACTGCTTGGATCATTTTAAATCGCTTTTAAAAACTCATTTTTATTCATTGGCATTTAATTGAAGTAGTGCTTGATACCCTGTTCTTTTTTAGCAATTGATGTTATTGTTGTTTTTGTAAAGCACTTTGGTGCAGGTTTTTACATCTGTTTTTAGAGTGCTATATAAATAAACTTGACTTGATTGCTGTCAGAGGAGGGGGTATTTATGGAAAAATACTAATACAGGAGCAGGATGGGTAGTTTCCCTTATGAATCCACCATCCATCATGTGATGGAACTGGACCCAGTTCATCATTATGATGGGACAGAGACACACTCTCTTCCCTGAGTTCAGGTACAGAACCTGCTTTCTGATCCGGACCCCGCTCACTATCCACCGGCTCCCTGAGCTAACCGGATTTATACAGCATGATTAAACATAGCATGCAGAGAAGCGGTATCACCAACGTAACCCAGAGTTGCTAACACGACGTTAGCTAGCCAGTTGTCTCATAGTAAAAGAAAAGTACCGCTTACCTCTTTGTGCAACTTCAAATGCCGAACAGTTGGAAGTTGTATCTCCACATGAGATCCTGGTCTTGCAGGTTTTGCAAGACCAGGAGACCAACTAGTGCACTTGGAGAACATCCAAACCCCATGAAGACAGAAGAACCCAGGCAACCATTTTATTTAAAAAAAAATGTTTTAATCATATCTAAGGAGAATTTGGATACCAATTAACTAAACAGTCGTGAGTTGAGACTGTGGCAGGAAGCCGGAGTGCCCGGAGAGAAACCTGCAAACAGGANTCTAATACGGGAGCAGGATGGGTAGTTTCCCTTATGAATCCACCATCCATCATGTGATGGAACTGGACCCAGTTCATCTTTATGATGGGACAGAGACAAACTCTCTTCCCTGAGTTCAGGTACAGAACCTGCTTTCTGATCCGGACCCCGCTCACTATCCACCGGCTTCCTGAGCTAACACGGTGCACATTAATGTGGATACGTTTGATTCACCGGATTTATACAGCATGACTAAACATAGCATACAGAGAAGCGGTATCACCAACGTAACCCAGAGTTGCTAACACGACGTTAGCTAGCCAGTTGTCTCATAGTGAAAGCAGAGGCGCAAAAAGTGGGTATGAACGCATTGGAGCGCAGCACCAGAGGGGGCGCCAAAACCCCGTCTGGAGGGGGTGACGCGCCGATTATGTTTTCCCATACACTTCAGCGCCTCACGCTCCTTCACCTCTCGCACATAACGAGGTAAATGTAGCGAGTTTTACACTTCACGTATCGTCGCCTCGGGGAGGGGGGGGGATTTATGTTTTCGCATCCACCTGAATAATGTGCAGTTGCGCCACTGAGTGAAAGAAAAGTACCGCTTACCTCTTTGTGTAACTTCAAATGCCGAACAGTTGGAAGTTGTATCTCCACATGAGATCCTGGTCTTGCAGGTTTTGCATGTCTCACTCAGTTTTTAGTTGGATATTTCATGATTGAAGTACCCAAAAGAAATTACTCACAGGAGCATATCTGCTTTGTACGGTACGGAGCCCTCCAGGGGACTACTACCAGTTTACTATGGCGTGCAAAATATTATCAGAATGATGGTAGAGTTTCCGGAAATGAGTTGTATGACATTTCACTGACTTGATCAGTGTTAACATTTGAAACTACCTTTTGATATGAATGAAATTTAATCACAAAAATGTATTTTTACCATTTGCTTAAAGTTGTTTTGGCCCTAGTGGTCAAAACTACTTTAAGCAAAAGAGAGGGGGGAAGACATGGAGCAAAGGTCAACGAGTCATCTTTTTGGACTCTGGGAGGAAGCCGGAGAACCAGGAGAGAACCAACTAATGCACTTGGAGAACATGCAAACCCCATGAAGACAGAAGAACCCAGGCAACTATTTTATTAAAAAATGTTTTAATCATATCTAAGGAGAATTTGGATATCAATTAACTAAACAGTCGTGAGTTGAGACTGTGGCAGGAAGCCGGAGTGCCCGGAGAGAAACCTGCAAACAGGAGACCTGTCAAATCTTTTTAACTTTTCATCCCATGAATTTAAGTAAGTTAATAAGTTGGCCTGAATCCCCGCAGGTTCAGGACAGTAAAGAAGTTCTTCTCAACGTCTTTAAGTCGGGACGTACTTAAACATGTTCTCAACAAATTTTAAACTGAAATTGTATAATGGGAGATTCATGTCCATATCATGAGTCTCCCAACCTGATTACATTTTACCTGAGTTATCTCTGTTCCAAATTATTGTACTCGTCCCTGGAAGAGTAAAACTCAAAAGACACAGTGACCCTACCGCACAGAGAAGTTCTGGTCGAATCAACGACTCCAGTTTCCTCTGGGAGATCTTCCCCGTCCGGGGATACCTCAAAGTCACTGGTTATAGTGCCCTTCACATGAGTATTCTCTATCGAACCCAGCGAGTGAATCGATGAAGCCAAATATTTCGCTGTCAGTTCAGCGAAAGTTTTGGCTGCTAGGTCAGCCACAGATAAATCTTCCCCAGCCGGGGTAGATTCTTCTGCGACTGTACTCCTGCTCTCAAGATCCATCGGCTTTGAGCAAGCGTCCCCAGCCGGGTCAGCTTGCCCCAGGACAGTGCTGTCGTCCTCAGCGCTGTCTTGTGAGGTCTTAGTCAGGTCTGAAGCTGCTGGTTGTTCGGAACAAACCTCCCCAGCCGGGTCAGTTTGTTCCTGGCTACCAGTTGGTAGACCTTCCCAAAACCAGTCGATCTCTTCATCCTGAGGGACCTGACAGTCACCGTCGTCAGAATCCTTCCCAGGAAAGTAATAGTCACATATCTTTTTGATACCCGAGCTGATGCCGTATCCAACGCCGAGACCAACCGGGATAATCAGGGGAACAAGTACCTTTGAAATGCTAAACATTTTTACGAATTTGTGCAAATTTGGATCATCTAGATCCTGGTTGGTGCACTGAGATTCAAGCTTTAGAACTTCTTTGATCTATTGTGATGTACATGGTGTCATCTATGACCTCATCAGTGAGCTCACTGGACTTCTGGGGCAAGGTTTTTGGTTCTGATCGTTGCTATGGAGATGAAGGTTAATCCCTCAAGTCACAAAGCAGTGATTCAGTTCAAGAGGCATGCAGAGTAATGGGTTTTTAAAATGCAAAAACTTTGTGACTCTAGGGGTCACAAAGAAAAACAAATACTTGCCAGTGGCGTTTCTAGCCCTGTTTTAGGGGTGCTTTAACACCCCTAAAACAGTATCACAGCACCCCTGAATAGGGTTGCCACCCATCCCGTAAAATACAGAGTCGTCTCATATTTGGGTGTGAAATGTGCGTCCCGTATTGAACCGATACATAATTGTCCGATAGACATGCTTATCACACATGGTGTATTGTTAACACTAGGTTTAACAATAATGACCAAAATAAAACACGGGAAATATTAAGGACAGTTAAATTGTCGTGGCGGGAGCTAAAAGGACCCCTGAACTCTATGGACCGATGATGAACGTCACGGTTGCCTAGAGACGGACATAATGCAGCCGCGGTGAGCTGCTATCCACTTGCGTCTTTTTAAAATGTCCCCTACCCGATTCCGTGTTCTTAGAAGCCAGAACGCTTTCAAAAATACAGACGTGAGTGAAAAGACGCGCATTATTTCAGTTAGGATGGATACTGTGTACATAAATACTGTGTACATAGACCTGCAGCCCAGGGGCGGTTCTAGACGGGGGCCAAGAGGGATTCTCAAGACATTATACTAAATAGATGTCTTTTTTAAATATTCAGTGGTAAATATTTTTAAACCTTCACAATTTTATTTTCAATGTATTATTAAAAATAAAAATTATTTTGAATACAAATTAATTTAATAAAATAAAAATTATATTGCTGCACTTTTAGCTGCTGTATCGAGATAGGATCACACTTTCCATCAGCTAGATCAGGTTTTGCAACCTGAATCTCTGGAGACACAAGGGGCTCTTTGGTTCACAATATTAAATGATGAAATATTGCTCTGTTTTTGTTTAATTCTTTTTTAGGTGTCTCATAAAAAACACCGACTACACGGGGCCCTCTAAATTTGGTCTAGAAACCAGCCTCCAAAGAAAACAGGAAAGACCTTTATATATTTTTTTTTTTTTTTAACCAGCTAAAAAGAGGCCAGACTTGTATCATCAGCAACTTTATTCAGAAGGCAATTTGCATTGCAAAATAATTAGGCTTAGTGATTTTTTGCAATGGGCAATTTTAAGTGGCAATGCATGGATAAATGGTGGCATGTTAGGGCATGAAAAGTATTTCTAGTACTGAAGGTCTGGACCTTTGACTATTGAGCAACGATAGCTTGCTGGAGCCGCGGACTCTGTTGAAGTTTTAAATTGTACCTACTCGCTAACATTTGGCTGTGACATATGTAATGTGCCAGTTTGATGCCATGAAGCTTACTGGAAATTGCATGTGCTGCAAACAACCATACCCCTACTGCGAAGAGAGAAGTGCTGAGTTGAACGTAGCGGTCGTTAATGTTAGTTCGATGTTTGGAAGTGTAGCCAACATAGACTGAACGTCTTTGTTCACTTCATCTGCTGCCATGGCAAACTGCAATCCTAAAACAACGCAGAAAATCAACGTCACTGTTCTCAACTCCTCCTTCCGGTTGGGGATTTGCCCAATTGAAATTCAAGCAGAGAAATTGAATTCAATGGGCGAAATCCCAGATGTTGCACTGAAGGGAGATAAGAATCGAGTGGAATTAGGCAATGACCAGGCCGAGTTCTTCCTAAAGTTCCTTGGAGGTGGCACTTGCATCTTGCATGGTCCATTTTTTTTCTTTTTCATCTGTTTTTTTTTTTTTTTAAACTACCCCTGGTGTAAAGACAAGAATCCTATTGAAGGTCACTGGTGGGAGCCTGAGTGGATTTTGCATGTGTAAAATGACTGGAGCTCTAAAGATGCTGTTGTTTGAGAAGGGGCAGATACCCTCAGACCACCTCCCCCCACCCCCCCAGTCCCCTCCTCGTGAAGCGAATCACAAGATTAGCAAGTGAGGCTGGAGGCCTGCCGTCTCCTCTGGCTGTAGCAGCAGCCAGATATTCTGCATAGCTGTCAGCAGTTCTGACACTGTTTGTGCTGCTTCAGACTCGAGTCAATTTACAGAATGGCTCTGTGTTTTTGATATTCCTCATAATAGGCAATAAAATTAAACCCGGGGCATGGCGTCGGTCACCGAGAGGAGGCTTTAATGAAAGCTGTGCCGTGATAAGGATGCATAAATCTGTGAGGGAAATGAAATAGGGTGGGAAAAGGTCTATGGAATGAGTCATAGCCCATAAGCCTGTTACGTGTGTAAAAGTGTCAGAAATGCAGGCTTGAGAGGCTATCGCGGACCAAATTTGATCTGTGGCAACAGCTAAAAATAAACTAAACATTTTAAGCTTCTATTTATTATTCTCACATCATATGTAGTTCTCAAACTTGTGGCTAGTATGCACAGATTTACTTCCACCTACTTGCACTCCAAGCTAAAATATTTGCAGAGCGTTGCAGGCATGACAATGTGGTAACATATACATTGGAGTGCAAAAGTATTTATTCCCCTGAACATCTTCGCTTTTTGTGAAGTTAGATCCAGAAAGCTTAATGTGCTATAATGGGATTTAATGTGACAGACCAAAACAAAGCAGCACACGACTGTGAAGTGGAAGGAAAAACTGTATATGGGTTTCAAAAATAAATGTGCAGAGTTTGTGTTTTTAGTCCCTTTCACCCTGATACCTCAATAGGATCAAAGGCCTTCAGCGGTCACCTGATTGGTAAACAGAGTCCAAAATTAAATCTCAGCGAATTACAGCTGTTTTAGATAATATTGGAGAACATACAGCACAATGAAGACCAAGAAAGTCAGCTGGCAGATCAGGGGAAATCTTTGGAGCAGGTTAAAACTGGGTCAGTTTCTTGAACAACATTACGAGCTTTACATTCTTCACTGAAAAACTATTTAATCCATCATCTGAAAATATTAAACGTACGACACAACTGCAAACTTGACAGGGCAAACTGTCTTCCACCTAAACAAAATAAAGGATATTAACACAGAGAAGCAGCCAAAGCAACCATGTTAACTGCAGAGGAGCTGCAGAAATCCACAGCTCGGGTGGAAGAAAACTGACAGAACAACCATCAGCCATGCAGTCAACTGTTCTGGCCTTAATGGAAGAGCAGCAAGAAAGAAAAAAAAAACTATGTCAACACCTGTTTGCATTTTGCAAAAAAATGAAGCAAAATTCAACATGTGTGAATACTTTAGCATGGCGTTGAAATTTCTTTTTGCCTCCCTCATTTGTTTCCATGTCTTTTTAGGTTTTTGACGCATCAGAATTCGCCCCCCACCCTCTCTATTCAGTCACCCAGGGTGGTCTGGACCTCCAGCAGGTAAGTGGACTGATCCCTGATGTGCAGTCTGTGTAACATGTAATATTCTCCTTAAAGTCTCTTGAATAAACCTGTCTCTGTGGGAGCCAGCTTGTTTCAAGCACTAGTCTTTAAACTCCCCTGTGGAGTGGAGGAATGAGTGTTAGCTCTGTGAGGATCTGAGTGATGATAGAGAGCACGGCTTGTGCTGGAGGTGCACAGAAACGCAGTCCAACACGCGGTATGAGGCATTAAAACCAACAGCTGAGCGCAAAGCTGCAGCTATTGTTCTTGCCTTTCATAGGAGCTATAAGCAGTGCCGAAACCTGATGCCACTGCGCACCACAACCGCAGATCCACCGTGTCTTTTTTTGTCCCGCCAAGCTCTGCACCACAAACATTTCGGCTTTAGGAGTATTCGTCCCATGACAGCAGAGGAAGCTGCCGTTATGTTATCAGCATGGAAAGGGCAGCCTCTGGCTGAGGATAGTAAGATCTAAACATTCAACGCATTAAGTGGGTTTGTAAATTCTACCAATGTTTCATGAATTTACACTGTTTCTGATCTTCCGGATTTAGACGCAGCTCTGATGCATTGATACAGTTCAAGGATGAGCTCTCCTCTCCCATTTATGGCCGTATAGAATGGACTGGTAATAGATTCCAGACTGCTGGCGTCAGACAAAATTGAGTTAAGCTAAGTGCTGTCTGGTAGGGCCATAACTGTAATGAGGGAGGGATATAAAGACACCCCCTTAATTATTCAGATGGATAGATACATCCATAGATCCATATTTTACTTTTCAGCTGTTGGATGGTCTCTTGAGTTTTGAGGCTTCAGCTGTTGTTTTCCACAGTTCACCTTTTATTCAGAAATGTCTACCTAAATGTATTGTTTTGCTTTCTCAGCAACAAAACCTGGCTGCAATCGTTTGTCAATGATCAAGTGCAACTTTAATGCGTATGTAGCAATGTAGCCCTCAGAAGCAGAGTTCATTAAGTAGATCCTGAGACATTATCACCATATAACCACAGACAACTAAGGACGTCGTTCTGCCCTCCCTGAGTGTTTCAAGGTGATTCACTGAAAGAACAACAAAGATCATTTAAATTAAATATGACTTTGTGCACAAATGTTGCAGTATTTTATTATTTAACTATCACAACTTGAGTAGGATGGCTAAAGAAATTTTATTAATGTTTATCAGCAAGATTGCAATTTACCAAAAATTCAAATCACTGCTAACAATTAGCATCGGTGCTGTAATGACAGACATAAAAATCAAAACTGAGCTTGACTGGAATAGGAACTCACAATGGACACCATTATATAATCAATCATCTTACAATAAATGTTTTTGAGAGGTCTCTGTTTAACCTGGCTCAAATACAAGACCAGAAACTTAACATTATTAATTTAGTTGACTGATAAATTCATTGTCTTTGGTCTTGTCAATTGTGGCAGAATTATTTTTGATAAAATTCTGTTCTGCAGTTCTTTTGAGTTGGCACTTTCAGCATCTCTTCTGCATTGACATATTTGTTTTCTCCCGCAGGAATTTTGAAATATTTTGCTTTTATCAACGAAAGATTATTTTCTCAGTAATGTGCAACATTTTGCTGCCCCTAAACAAAGACATTTCTAAGGAGTTTTTGTATTACTCTCAGTCAGTAGCGGATGAAGCCAAACACACAGTGAATCTACTGTTTCAGCTGCTTTTCCACCATTTCATCCAGCTGTTGTCCTTGGCCTTACCTAGTGCGGCTTTATCTGATTGAGTGAACAACCTGCATCATGTGCCAAAAACCACTCCAGATTCCAGATTTATCCTGCTCTTTGGAAAAGCACTTTGGATTTCTTTTATGGAGTTTTAATCACAATATGCAGCAAACTTTGAGCAGAATTGTCTCACTGAGCTCCGAGGCAACTTTTTGACCTTGGTACTTTTCTTGTAATGTTGAAGACAAGCTGAATCAGAACAGAAAGTTATGTGATTTCCTTGACGTTCATGGAAAATGTTAGGTTTTGTTCATGTCATAGCTTTGTTGCTATGACATGAACAGTCAGTGTTCAGCCATTTCCTGTTCATTTGTTTAATAAGACTAGAACCTGCATTGATAAAACACATGCTACGCATATTGCGTAATGTATTTTTTTTTTCAATAAATATTTAAAACCATATCGACGGTAATCTTTTTGTAAAGTTATGCTGGTTTCAAAAAGATAACTGGCAATTTAGTGTTGCAAGTTATCAAAACCAGGAAAACACATAATGATAATCATGGTTAGCATAGCACAACTAAACATTATTAGTGTTAGGACACACTACCTGCAGTTCAGTACACATATGATTTTGGTCCATTTACATTAGAAGAACGAAGAGCAAACTATAAAGCAAAAGCTTGAGTTTCACTCCAGAAGAGTGGGATTTGTATGTTGGACATGAATCAATTTTAAAGATTTCTTTCTTCTATAATACATTGAAAATGCACACAGTAATCAATGGGACCCTGTCAGCTTCACCAAGTGTGAAATATTTATGCTTTTGGGTGTTTATTAATATACTAGACTCTTCATTGCTATAAGGACAGTTATGTTTGTGTAGCACAAAGCTCTGAAAAATGTAATAATCTTAATATTCTGTCCATTTGCCTGACATTGTGTTATCACATAGTTCATTGCAAATAACCATTTCCTTTATTTTAATATGGATTTCAGCAAAACAGGTGGGAAAAAATTATTTATTACTTCAGGTTAGGTAATTGGAGTTAAACCATGGTGAAAAAAATACATTTGGATATATATATTTTTTTTTTTTTGTTTCAACCCATTGTTGCAGTGATGGTACATTACTGTAGGTTATTATTATTGTATGTAATATTTGACATTTAAGGTGCATTTATTTTATAACATAGTCGTTAAATGGATCAAAAGAGTGTTTTCCTGCAACAATATATTTTTTCAAGGCCACCATAAAACCTTCATTGTTGGAATAAGCTCTGGACCCAGTATAGAAATGTTTCTATTCATATGTGTAGATTGTCCAGGAAAACAGAAAACTGCAGACAGAGCAGTTCTTAATAAAACTTTAATAAGCTATTTTTAATGCTGCTGGCAACACAACTCAAATACTATTGACCTCTGTCATGGCAACGGCTCTGAAAAATACACAGAAAGGACATTTCCACACTGGGTCAAACAAAAGCTAACAGTTGTGTCTGAATCAATCAATGAGAACAAGAATGAATTTATACTTTAGATTTATCCAATGACTGTTTCTTTTTAGTGGAAATGCGGCCATCTGTTTCTTTCTCTGCTCTATGTTATTTAGCAAAAACAGCTTGTATTCACAGTGAAGCACTTTCATTAGGAAGCTGCAAATTTATTGCCTGTGTGACGTTTTTACTGCTACAATTTAACTAATGCAGAATGCTCTGTTACAGGCCTACACCTTGCAAAATCAATATGGCATTCCACATTCAGAGGTATGGCTGCTTCTAGGAGGATTGTGATTTAACTAGACATGGGCCAGTTATGATAGCAAGTTATACAGAGGTTTTAAAATGTTGCGTTTCAAAGCTGCTCCTATTGTCCTATTATTGCTGCATATTTAGGTCCTTTGATTGAGATGTTAAGGTACTGGAGGACATGCTGTAGAGTACTGCAATGCTGACCCTCAGTTCTCTGTTGGTGGTCAGCAAACTGAAGAAACTTAATCTCACACTACGCTGCATTGTCTTGCAACATAATATCTATTCTTCTAATAATAATCTGAGCACTAGAGGCCACCTCTATATATTTAATTTCTAGATGGTCAGTTGCTGTTTAAATATGGAACGTGAAAAAGCACAGCTGACCATTGAATTCCACACTCCTCATCCTAATGCATGAACACTATTCAGATTCGAAAGCGACACCTATAGATTAAAAGACGTGACAGGACTTGATGTTCCACAAATTGTCCATTTCGTCACATTTAGACCTGAATTGTTTTCAGTACACTGGCAAACGTGGGAGGACGGGAAAGAATGTGACAGCTGCTTCATACGCAGTGTGTTATATAATCTCTGCAGCAGTAGGAATAATTGTTGCTTCTCCCTTTTGAATCTGTAGCTAATTAGATCATGTAATTCGTGTTTTAGAGGAACAATGAAAACATACTTTTAGCCAAGGAATCTTACTGTGAGAGCAGCGTAATGGCCCGTGTCTAAATTTTATACAACTTGATGAGTTTGTGGTTCACGTGTCTCTGGTACAAGTTCTTCTTCTTTGTTTTCCAGCTGGCCAAGCTGCACCAGCTGTCCATGCAGCAAGGCTTGAGTCCCATTGCCCAGCCTGCCTCGACAATCATGCCTGGTATGTGTTATTAGTCAGGACTTCTCTTGATTGTACTCTGTTGCTCTGACACGCCCCCCACTGTAACCATATGTGGCTTTTTTAACCTGCCCACAGTTATGGGAGGTAAAGGTCGGCTGTTATTAGCCGAGCTGATTTGGAGCTTTGTCAGTTCGCCGGGAGGAGACAAGGCTTCGTAGCTCTCTTGAACCTGACAGCCTGACTGAGAAAGTATTATGTGTAATGATATGTTCTGCAGTGTCAAAGAACTGGGAGGGTGGGGGAAGGTGCCATGTTAAACATGGAACCATTGAAATGTAAATGGCTGTATCTGCAAGTTTACCACTGATAAAGTTTTTTTTTTGCAGCACATCAGGGGTGGATTGTTCAGCTTTACAAACTGATGGAGCTCAATTTTTATGTAAAACCTCTGATATGTTGGTTTTATTCTCTGAATGCTTCTATTTTCTCTCTCTCTCAGGTTTGGACTCAAACTCTCAAACATCTCAGGAGCTTCTTATTCCCAATGATGTAAGAAAAATCCACTTATTTTTTTTTTTGTGTGTGTTTTTTAAGTGTCGGTATTTCTACATCCAGTCCTCATCTCACATTCACACAGCTCTGCAGCAGGTGATGAGATGCAGCCACGAAGATGCTGCAGTGTGACTTCAAAAGAGATAAAAGCAATGTGGGCAACTCGCTAATTATCCCCTCATTATCCTAACCTCGGACTACGCCAAGGTTAAAAGGATTTTTGAGCAGATATGGATCCGTTTTTGCATTATTGTGCGGTCTGCACTCGCAGTGTCTTAGACTCGCTCCCATGAGTGATCAGTGAAATCCTCTCATGTTTCCTGACCTACTTAGAAGCTGTCTGCTGTCAAAACAGCCAATAAGAAAACAGAAAGAGAAAGATCCGTTCCCTCTTCACTTGCTCAGCCTCCGCTCGGGTTTGATGAGCAGACTCTCTGATCTCAGAGCAAAAATCACAATGAAATAATCAGTCCGGCGTCAGGCGTGGCTGCTTCGATGTCAGTTCTGCTGTTACACGGCTGCATCCTCCAAACAATAAGAGAAGTAAATACTGCAATGGAGTCTATGAATATTTATCACTCATATCCTCAGAACAGCAAATGAAACGCTGCAGAGTATGTTAAACAATATGGTCCGTGTTTACAGTGTCTTGCAGAAGTATTTCAAGCCACTGAGCTTTTTTTTTTTTTTTTTTTCCACATTTTAACACATTAAGCTCAATAGTCAATGTATTCTATTGAGATTTTATCTGGTTGACCAACACAAAGTAGTGGATAATTGTGAAGAGAACCGGAAAAGATTCACGGCTTTCATTATTTATTTTTTTTACAAACAAATATCAAATATTTTGTGTATTTCATTCAGCATGCTGGAATCAGATATTAATCTTTTGGGGAATATCTCTACCAGCTAGTTTTGCCCATTTTTCTTCCTTGGAAAATTGCTCTGCTTCAGTCAGATTGCATGGAGAGTGGCTGTGAACATCGATTCTCTGGATTTGGATCTAACATATGAATAAGCTTTGATTTAAGTTATCCCATTGTAGCGCTGACTGTACGTTTGGTGTTGTCCTGCTGGAAGGCAAACCTCCACTCCAGTCTCAAATATTTTCTAAACTCCAAACATTTTTTTCTTAAAAGATTGTCTTACTGTTTTCCCCATCCATCCTCCCACCAACTGTGACACTTCCTTGTCTTTCATGAAGAAAAGCCTCCCCTGAACTTGATGCTGCCTCTGTCTTGTTTGGGGGTTTTGAGTAGATAGTGAGGGGGGGGATTTGTTTACTGCAGGTATTCCAAAAAAAATAAATAAATAAGAAAAAGGAAGAAGAAAAAAGCATTCGTCTGACCAGAGAACGGTTCACTCTTTCACTTTTGGCTTGTAGCAAACTAAGATGAAGACAGCTTTCTTTAAACCATGAGGTTCTTCTTGCCACTCTTCCATAAATCCAATCTGTCTAATCTGTCTTCTGGACAGATTCTCCCACCTGAGTTGTGGCCTTGTACATCTCCTCCAGAGTGACTGATTAAGACTCTTCTTGCACAGCCTGTCAGTCTGTCCAAGATAGATACCTATCTAGATAGATATCTATTTATTGCTAGGTTTGCAGTCGTGCTGCCCTCCTTCCATTTTCAGATGCTGGACTGAGCAATGAAGTTTAAAAATTGAACATTGGTTTATATCCGTACCCTGTTTTAAACTTCTCTAGAACATTATTCATGATTTGTCAGCATTGATCCCTTTTGCTTACTAATCTTTTCCTTCATGGAACACTCGGACTCTTTTTACTAAACATTTGACTTCTGTAGGTATCTCTACTGGATTTTATTTACGGGTACCATATTAGGGGCCTGAGTATGTGTGCAGCTTTGTTTTGCCCTGTTGAATAAAGTCCCGTTGAAGGTTGTGAGAAAAAGAAAATGTTAAAAATTTTCAGCGTATCAATAGTTTTGCATGGACCTGTGCTTACACTATTGTGTGGGTTTTATGGCATTATTTAGCAGGAGCAATGACAAATCAGCAACAGACATAATTTATCCTAAAGACAGAAAAAATAAAAATAAAAATAGAGCCATTGTTTTCATTTTCTGGATAGTGTGTAGGATATAGCTAGATGCCTTAATCATTTCTAAATAACCAGCAGGTTCCCCAGTTACTGCCTCCCATCCCCAAAGAAACCCCCACATACCGAACAACACAATGTACCAGAGGACCGAGGGAGTCCAGCGCGGTACGTGACAGGGACAGCTGTGAGCTCCAGCCATTGTTCCAGAAGAGAGGACTTACAGCCGTGACTGAGCCTCCTCGGCCCGCCGTAAAACCCCCGCTCCCCCATCCTCCTTAGAGCTGCACAAACCCACTCTGTGATCGCACACTGAAGCCCTAAAGGAGGCTTACATGTGTGCACACACACACACACACACACACACACGCACACAGAGGCTCACAGATGCTCTCAGAAACTGCTTACACCCAGTCAGCATTGTGCTGCTGTGCCTCTGCGAAAGAGGGGAGATTTAGCAGGAAGAAAAATGGTTACACCCTTCGCCACCTCATCCCTCTTCCTGTGTCCTTTTTAAATGAATGTCTCAGCAGGAACTCATCGATATATAGGCCGCAAGAAGACCAGAGGCACCGTGCGGCGTCGCTTTTAACGAATGCAATCATCCGTGAAATCACACCTGCGTATATTTAGATTTTCTTTTTCTCAGGTTGTTCATACAGAAATGATAACAGTATGAGGTCATGAGCGCCGAAGCAGGCGAGCTGATGACAGCTGTATGCTATTGATAGCCGGTGGAGATTGTTGCTCTCAGTTAGGAAGAGGCTTTATCAGCTATATGTGGTCTGTGGCGACCATTGTCTGTAGTGTTGCTCTTTGGGCTGGCTGCTCTCTGTTCACCCCTCACCCCACCTGATGAGCCAATAATACCCAGGCAAAGTCGCTCTGACGGATTTTGGACCGCGGCGTTTCCTTGTCAGGAAAGAAATGAGAAACGCAGACGGAAGAAATCCAGAGTTTGTGTGTTACACGTCAAGACAAAGTCAGTGGTCAATAAACATCAGCAGCTGTTGCACTTGCCACACACTCATCCTACAAGCATTCCATCACTGTTTGCCTCACTTGCTGTATATTTGGCTACGTAAACTCTGCTGCTTGGGCACCTGACACCTGCACTTGGGTTCATATGTAGCCGCTAACTCCGCTCCCGCTAAATATCCATTGTCACTAAACAGCCTGGGGTCCAGGTGCTTTAGCAGCAGAACAAAAGCAGAACAAAAGTAATAATGTTTTTTGGTACGCAAGAGGAGGCCTGGTCGTTGTCTCTTCTGCTTCCAGCAGAGAGAACGCTCAGGCCGACGGGAACAGGAACGTATGTTGTGCATTCGAGCTATTTTCCCATTATGTTTTTCCATTAGTGCAGAGATGCATCTAGCTAGCGTTTGTTTGGGAAGTGATTTGTTTGGGAAGCCGTCACCACTCTGAGGAATCAATAACCTTTTAGCTACTCAGATTAATGAGAGGCAAATGTGCCTCATCCCGTCTCCTTTACCGTTATTACGCAGCAGCAATTAAGCCAGACCCCGGCAGGGTAGAAAAGTGCATTTGACATTCATGATGGATGACCAAACAACTAAAGAGCAGCAACATAACTGCAATATTTGAATTTGTCAGCGTCAGGTCAGCGAAACAGCAGTCCGGGTTTCTCATGTCTCGCTGTTTTTGTTACAACAGTAACTTAGAGCATGTTTCGGTCAGAACGTTTTGTTGCTGAAGTAATTTATCTATTTATGATTTGAATTTTTGCCCAACTTTTTGGCTATTTTGGTTTTTAAGATATTTGAAGATAAACACAGTCCAAAAGGATAGAGCATCCAATCCATTATATTTTAGTCAGGAAAATAGCCATCTAAAAAATTTATTGAGTAAAAAACGTATTTGATAAAAAAAAGAAGAAGAAGAAGAAGAAGCAGAAACAATCTATAACCGTGTTGATTTCTGAAATGTAAGACTATTATTAACCCTGCACACTGTTTGACCTTTAACCTCTGCAGCTGATTGGCTCAATCATCGGCCGTCAGGGAACCAAGATCAACGAGATCCGGCAGGTGTCGGGAGCTCAGATTAAAATTGGCAGCCAGCTGGATGGAACAAGCGATCGCCATGTCACCATCACAGGAACACCAGTCAGCATCAACCTGGCCCAGTACCTCATTACCTCCTGGTAAGACCCAGTGACACGCAAGTGTCATCTAATGAGTTGCCGCAGGAGGAGCACACTGGCTCGAGAGGGTCAGAAGTCATAAGTATTAATGAGGTGCCGCATTCTGCTGCTCGTGATGTCGCAAAAGGCAATGAAGAAAACCTGAATTAGGTTGTGGTGACATTTTTTTTATAATGTGGTATTGTATTTTAGAACATAGTTTCAAATCGCACTCAATCCTTGCAAACAGGATTTGTTTATTTAAGGAAAGTGAATAAAATGAGAAAAAATTACAAATGACAACTTTTTTTTTCTCATGGTGAGACATCAAATCAGACTAAATGTTTCAGGTGAGTTTTTTAAATGTAATCCTGTTTGCTTTATGCCAGAATAATGGACAAACTACCTGCTTAAGGAATGTTTTGATCTTTCTCATCACATTCACAAGGCCACATACATTTTCCAGCTTTTTGCGTGACAAATACTGTAAACATTATTAACTACACTGAGTACAAATATGACATAACTTAGCTTTTATAACTGACTTTGCTCTGACAAAACCTTTGCTCATTTTTCTGGTTTAACTTTATTTTTGTTAACAAAAACTGAGACAAAGCAGAATGCTATCTACTGCTAAGATACTGACTGAACATACCACCCATGCTGGAACCATAAAACACCTCTGCTCTGCCTTTAATTGCAGAATAGCAATGCAGTTCAATCCAGTAATCCATTTTCCTGTCTTCATGTCTCTTTATTCTTACCGTCTCAGTTTAGAGACAGCCAAATCCACGGCCCAAGCAGCCACCATGGCCTCTCCGGTGGACCTCAACATGGCCTTCACCCAGCCCACCTCCCCCACCGCCTCTTCCGCACCCACTCTGGCCGCCGTCGGCACGCTGACCCCTGCTCACATGTTGGGCACCCCGTATGGTGCCGTGCCGCTCTCTGGCCTCCTGGGGATGAAATCGGTCCCCTTTCTGACTCTGTCTGGCCCCGCCCCCACTGTGGCCGCCACCGCGGCGCCCTCTCACACCACCCTTGCCGCCTACACCGCCAAGATCTCCTCAGCAAACTGCATCAAAAAGCCAGAGAGACAGAAGTTTGCTCCCTACTGACGAGAGTCTGCTGAAAGACAGCTGCAACGCTCCTCTACAGAAGAAACGCCTGATGTAGCCATATCCACCTGAGGAGATGCTCCGGATTTGAACTCCACGATGCAGCAACGGAGACCATTGGAGGATGCCGTTAAAGGTTAATTTACAGTTATAATTTGTCATATTCCCGTGAATCTATGGACTGGTTTCATCATCGCCTCATTAGTGTTATTGATCATTTTGGGGAAAAGAAGGAAAAAAAAAAACTCACCACAAGGACATGTGTTTAAAAGGTTTACATGTGTACCACAAGTAAAAAACAAAATAAAAAATAGCAAAGTATTTATCCTTCAATAAATTTGTAAATTGTAATCAGAATCGAATCTCTGTCTACTGTTTGATGCTTTTATACAATGTCTGTTTGCCTCCAGAAGTTTTTAAACAATTTGTAAATGTCCCAGGGTGTCTTTTTTTTTTCTTTTTTTTTTAAATAATTTCTGCTCTGGTACTGTACTTTACTTCAGTGTTATGTCTGTTTTTGTTGGATTTCACTTTGAACGTAAAACTTGGTTAATCTTTATTTATTAGTATTGTTTCATTTATTAAAAGTCGTTTTTTTCTGATACGTCAGGTACATCTGTTTCCAAATTCATTCGAGCAGCCGATCCTGTTTCAGAATAAATGCAGTAGATTATATTTTATTAAATAGAGGATGCAAGATCAGATTCAGGGTTGCTCAGTTTGTTGTTTTTGTTGACAAACACATGAGAGGGGCTTTTCATCATGGTGCTCTCAAGCCCCTAACGACTGCAGAATAAACACCAAAACAGAAAATATCTCAGCCGCCATGACATTAATGTAAGAATGCTCAGAATCCTCTTTTATGTGCAACTTGCTCTTCAGGTCCCTCAGGACAAAATATAGTCAGAGTCCAAGGCAGAGAAGTTTTCAAGCAAAACAAAAAAAAAGCACAATCCAAAAGAGAGAAATGAGGGGTGGAGGAAGTGAACATTGTTGCTGTACACATGTAGTATCTGCATGTGCTACAGCAACATAATCCTCAGGAGAAGGAGCTGGCTGCCTTTTATCCAAACTCTCCTTTCTTCTTTTTCTTCTTGTGCCTGCATCATAAATGTATGAAACACTGAGGTTGCAATCCCTGCTTGACCAAAAAAAAAAAAAAAACGCACATCTTGGAAGATAACAAGTCAAACTGACGGTGTGTCAACTATGTTGGACAAAAAGAGCTAAAACACTACATCATAATTCAAAGAAATTAAGTTTACATTGATAGATGTTAAGGTTTTTTCAGAAAACAGATACTGCATACAGTATCTATACTGCATACAATAAGGAGATACACGAACTCAGTGAAAGAGAACTTCTTCTACAAGATTTTCCTTTCTGAAATTGTGTGTTGTTTGGTTTCTTTTGTTGTGTTTTCCTACTATTTTTAGGTTTTTCTGTTGTTTATTGGGCCCACATTAAATCAATGATCCAAAAATTGGAACAGGGCGGCACAAATGCAAATCTAGCAAGACATTGGCTGTCCACTTGAATTGACAGGTAAGGAGAGAATTAATCAGAGAAGCAGCCGAGGGGCTCTTGGCAACTCTGGACGAGCTACAGCAAGTCACGACTCAGGTGGGAGAATTTGTTGACATAACTGTCAGTCAAATGCTGACTTTTGTTGGAGACGTACAAAAATAAAGACATTGTTGAAAGAATGATTTTTTTCTCAGAAGCCAGAGGACACAAGCAATGTGGAAGAAGGTGCATGGGTCAGACGTGACCAAAATCTATTCTGTTATTCATCTAAAACTGACTGATGCAAGGTTTATAATTTCTTTACAAATAAAAAGCCCCTTTTTTCCCTAAAATCCTTGAGTAAAATTGAGTGCATTGCCTTCAGACGTTGTCTCATTAATCAGCATTAATGGAAGATGGTTGGAGCTAAGTCCAGAGAAATCTAGTAAGAAATCCTGTTACAGGCTTTAAAAAAAGTTTTCAGATTGGAACGAAGGTCAGAGAGGGACAGCAATACTAAGCACAGAGCTAGACAGATCCAATTAAATTATTTTAATCAAATATATTTAAAAAAAAAAAAAAAACACACTTTTCAGATAAAAAAATTTTTTGGAGGATGTTGAAAACAATTTGTAATTTTCATTCTACTTCCCAATTATGCTTTACATTATATTGGCATATTTAGAACACAAATCAATTATATTGAAGTTATGTTTTAGTGTATAAAAACTGTCATAAATTCAAGGGGTTTGAATACTTTTCTAAGGCTCTACATTCATCGTCTCATTGGTCACACTGCACATTTACATCATGAAGATCTATAATTGTGATGCTAACAGAAGTTTGTCAGATGAATACTGTGGGGTGTGTTTTCTTTATCAGAACGTCTAAAACTTTGACATTTCACAAGAAGCACTAGCTATGTTTTAATTGTAACAGTGTTTCTGTAGCTCACATATTTTAATGTAAAACAAAAGAAAAAAATCTGATGGAAAAGCAGTGTGGTGTAAAATTGGGCAACAAAGCACCTGCAGCAGTCCAAAAAAACAAAAACAAACAAACAAAACAAAAAAAATGTGATTTCAGTTGTTTTAGATTATGTAAATTTGCTCTAAAATTGGCTCTTCCCCCTTTGCGGCTCAGTCACAAAAATTATTTATTTCTGCCACAGCAGTTATGCCTGGAAAAGGGCTGAAGAAAGCTAAGATTTTGATATTAGTCACACACATGTCTAAATTTTTATCTGGTAGAAAAATTGTGTATTATGTGTGAGCAAAAAATATGCTGAAAACCATACCTGTTAAAAATCTTAATTTTCTAAATAAAATTTGTATCATTTACCAGACCCGGATGAGACCTAAGGGACCTTTTTACCTAAAATAACTTCGCCTTTCAGTATTCCTGTGTGTTTACCGACTGTGAAATAACAGTTTAAATACAGAATAAAAAGCGGATGTCAAATCCGGGCTTGGCCGGCAGGATGGTACCAGCCAACCGACAAGCAGCGCCCTCTGCTGGCCACACACTGCGCCCTCCAAGCACAGCACAGAAGAAAAAAAAAAAGAGTGTCGGAAAGCAGGGAGAGCTGATAAAAGATTGTCTTTAATGTTTGGCATTGTTAATGAATTCCATACCACAGCAGTTATGGGAGTAGGAAAACCACTTTTACAACCAAACACTTTTTGATCATGCTAACACCATATGTACAGGAAAGCACATTGAAAAGTGTATAAAGTATTTATATGAGAAGTATGGTGGAGACAGGCCACAGTCTAATGAATTTGTCCTTTCCCAAACACCGATTATAGATATTTATTAATTACATTGATCTCTTGAGTACATGTATATACACAAAACAACAATAAATCTTTTTTTTTTTGTTTTTTTTTAGGGCTTCTGCGATAAATCTCAAAAAAATATTTCACAATACTGCCGTATGTACAATAACAGAATGTACATTGAAAAATCCTATTTGAGTATCACTTCAGTCACCTTCATTTAACTAGTAACCTGAAATCCATACAAACGACAGCAGCCTATCTGATACCTTCTGTCAGTTCCTGTGATATGCACACACAACTGATGATCTCACATACAAAAATAGATCTTGTCTAGTTCAGCTGACAACTTGATGTACACAAACACAAAGCATCCACCTGCAAAAATCAGCCAGGAAAACAAGGAATTAGTAAAATATTAGCTATATCCTTCCAACCAACAAAAGGACGAAAAACAGCGCAGTTTCTCCTACTTCACAAAAATAAAGCAAAAAAAAAAAAAAAAAAAAAAGGAGCATTGCTCTCCACCTTGTTGATCTTGAGCCTTCTCCCTCATCAGAGTCAAACAGCAGAAGGTGAATGAGAAAGAGCTTCAGGCAGGTCAGAAGTATCAGCACAACAAAACAGACAGCAATCTGAAACCAAAGCAGAACAAAACCATAGAAAAACATCACTAGGTCGATATCTGCTTGTGTATTTTCTCCTTCAGCGAGAGGACAGAGTGAAAAAAAAAAGGCTGCCGCTAAACGGTGAGAGGTCAGACTGCATTAGAGTGCACTTAAGGCAGGTAGGCGATTCCAACACCATCAGGAGAGACCCGATGGTGCCACAGCAGCTGTGCGGGTTCAAACCTCACCGCTGACCTGACGGCAAAAAGAAGGAAAGAAGGAAAAACGTGGAGAGGGAAGTTAGTGACTGGAGTCCAGGAGAGACGAGTGTCGGGGGGCATGGGGGAGAAGAGGAGTCTTCCTCCTGTATTCGCCATGAACATGAAAGCCGACAGGCGCGAGGCGAGTTTGCCTCTGTCCTCCGTTTTCCCAGCAGTCCCTCGTTCATCTCTAGATATCTTTGCCACGCACATAGGACTAACGAACTAACGAAGACTTAAGATAAGAACTGGACTCGAAGCACTTGAACAGAAAACTGGGATTTGCAGCTTGTGCGGTTTACAAGAAGAACATCTCATCTGAATACATTCACGTAGTTGTCCATACACGTGGTACGGATGGGAGATCGGTAGCTCATGTCCAAACAGAGAGCCGCAGGCTCGGTTTCAATGAGCTGAGATTTATGGGAGTCCAGTAGCAACACACGTAGCGGCGCGCCATCTGATATGATTCACTATTAAGGAGCACTTAACAGTGTTGTCTGAAAAAACAAAAGCAATGTGTTTAAGCCTTCGAAAACACTACAATGTAGCAAATTTATCAAAATAATTATTCGTATATATGAAGCGTTTAAACAAGAGAAGTCGATCCACTGTGAGTAATAGTTTGTTTGCTGTGAAAACAGACATGAAAAGCAAAATTAAGGTCGCTCAGAGCTAATACTGCACCGTGTTGGTTGCGATGTTCCACAAAAACCGTTGAATCATATAATTGTCAAATGAAAAAACATGCTCACAGACGAATTGTACAGCTGTGTACAATCAATATCAATTTTTGAACAGAGTACTTTTTGTGTTATTGTTCTGCAGATTCTTCTTTGAATCCCGCCTAGGAGGCCCTGTGGAGCGGCGAAGGTAGTTTGTGCCTCGGGCTGCAGCTCGGTGGAGTTTCACTCCTTCTCATCCCTTCATGTGCACTGGCGATAAAATACACGGTGATGGGGGATCGACCCGGAACACACACATGCTTCACACGAGACGCTCTGGTACTGCTTGTCATGGCTCAGTGCAGATGAAGAGATAAAGACAAGATCGCTCTGATTGGAGCCTCCCCCTCATTGGTTCTCCTCGTGCTCCTCGCTGATGCACTGCTCCCAAGGATGTTTTCCTGGGTCCTCCCTGTGGCCGTGGGGGGAGTGGAAGATCCTGCGGGGCAGGGGGATGGGCTGAGGCGTCAGCTCCTCCTCGGGGATGCAGCCCTCTCTCAGGTAGGGTTTGGGCGGCACGGCTGGAGGCTGAGGCCTGCGGTAGGGGATGTGATGGGGAACGTGAGGGGGAACGTGGTGGTGCTGGGAGGGGCCGTGGGAGTGGCTCTCAAGCCCAGGGTGGGAGTGCGGGTGACTGTGCGGGTGTGGGTGGCCGTGTGGGTGTGAAGCCGGGTTGCGGTAATGGAAAGGTCGAACGGGGTCAATGGAGTCAATTTCTGTGCCACCGTAGTGGATGTGCAGGTAGGGAGAAGGCATGTACTCATCAGGGGGGGACCACAGATGGCTGGGAAGCGGTTCCAAGGCATCGTTCCTGATGGGACCAGGATCGGGATACTGGCCGCCGAAGTTGCTCTCGCTGAGAGACGAAACGCCGCTGCTGGCGCTGCCTGACAGTGTGGAGTTACTTCCACCTAAAGCTGACTGAGGGCTAGTGGGGGAGCCGGGGATAGGGTGGAGAGGAGACTGGGGAGACAAAAAGGCAGCAGCTGTCAGGAGTGAGGTTCTGCTCAGCAAAAATTATTAGCAGTTTATGACTTCGAGACTTTTCCAGAGACAAATCTATAAATTTTTCCTTCTCTGCATTTTGCATTAGACATTCTTCTTTCAATCAAATAAGTCGAAGGGCCAGACAAACACACTATGGAGCAGGTGAAATGTAAAAATAGAAAAAATTTATGAGAAAGAGTGTGAAAAAAAACCTGAAAATATATATCTTTGAATAAAAATTACAATTTAAAACATAAACTAATGTCAAATAAAACAATAAAAAATCTCTAAAACAAATTCTTTAATTTTTAAACATTTCTTACTTTCTTTTCTGGGTATTTATATCAGATGTTCCCCAAGTAGGAAACATCTGATATAAAAGAGACTCCCACAGAACTTGTTGAAGAGATTAGAAGATAATTCAAGTATCAGCGGTGTTAATGCAGGAACACGTCTGAATTATGACTCCAGCCTCCAAGGACCGTCTACTGCAATAATGTTCAACCACCAGCGTGTCCTATTTACTGGATGTATTTAAATTCCGAAGCAAAAGTCGCCGGTACCTTTCGGAGAGATCGAACTGGCAAAGCCGGAGGAGGATCCGTGCTTTGGTGGTGAAATGCATCACAGTGCATCATGAAATGTCCTGGAAATAAAAACAGATATGGATTTAGGAAGAATTGGCGTCGATGTGAAGAAAAGCATCCTTTTTATGAGGATTTCTAAAGTCAATGAGTTCTGTATTTGCGGCAATCGTAGCAGACGGAATATTCAATCACAACTGAAGATGAGATGTTAAAAACTAAATTCTGAGATGCAGTGAGACGCTACCTGATGGGAAGGATCTGGGAGGAACAGGGGGCATGATCACTCCTCCGGTAGAAGCCGGGACGTAGTTCATCTGCTCCCGGTTCTCTCCATCCAGACTCCAGTTGCTGGAAGCATTGGAAAACACTGGAGGAAGAACCAGATCAAGGCCTCACGTGAGAGAAAAAACACACGCCACCAACAACTCAGCTATGGTGTAAGATTTCACTTTGTTTGACTTACCTTTCTCTGGGAGATTCATGTGAGGATCAGCACAAGGCTTACAGGGGCTAACTTGCTGAAGTAAGGCACGCTGCATGTGGTTATTCTGCTGCTGAGGTGAGAAATTAAAAGAGAGAAAAAAAATAATTTCCCCCTTTTTTTCATCAGATAGTGAGGAGAATCTCACAGGAAGTGTTGTAACGCATTGCATTGTTCAGGGTAGCGTCGATCGTCCATACCTGTCCGTTCTCTGCCACGTTGTAATACATGGAGTTGTTGGCCCTCTCACGGTGAGACGGCAGAAGCATCATCACTTCTCGGTTGTGTTTGGACTTATCGGGCAGAGACGGAGAGCCTACACAGAATTTTTATTATTTTTTTTTTAAAGTGTTAACTAACATCTCTCTACTAAAACAGAAAGCACAATTATCCTGTTGTTCCACAGTATTAATGAGTTATAAACATATGGATTAAATCTATTTTGTATATTTAAAAGCAGTGGGCATTTTTTAATGTGATCAATATGCCTCACTGTGCAATAGGAACATGCAAAAAGTTAGACAGCTTTGATGTAATGAAAGACTTTTCTACTGATTAATGAAGGTACAGATAATTTTCAACATGTGATTTTAATGAAATTGAAATTTTTTAATTGATATTCCTACAGCAATTATTAGTAGAGAGGTACATGTCTCATCAGAAACAAAATTCTTGGTTGAATGAAATTAATTTATCTATGTCTAACATCAAACAGATCTGTTTTTTTTTAACGAAATCTGCTCTATCCAGGGTGTGTGTGTGCATGTGTGTGTGTGCGTGTTAAACTGACTCATTCAAGATCCTACTCATGCCACAAACGTCACCAATTTAAAGAAATATTAGAAGTTTGGTAAACAGATCTGTGAGTGAATAATTTTCTCGCATGACCTTCTGGATTTATGCCTCTCACCTCTGGCACTTGATGGAGCGGAGTTTATAATCTGGGAGGAGTTGGAGCGGATTGAACTCAAACTAGAAGACGACGGGCTCGGCTGGAAAAGAAAAGTTAGGTTCTAAAAATTAAAAAGACTGTCCTGTACAATGAGAAAACAACAGACAGTTTATGAGACAGATGAGAAAATATGAGTACTTCCACACATAATCTCAATAAGATTAATTAGTCTTACCTGCATGTGCATGGCCTCTTCTGGGTGCTCCCCCATCAGGCCGTCGGTCATGATGACCAGGTTTCCTGCCTCGCTCGACGTGTGAGAGGACAGGGAGGACGACGAGTGTCGGATGGAGCCTTGCAAATTCAGAGGGCTGCAGGACCAACATGTTGTTTCAGATCATAAAAGTGAAATTTACTGTAAATGTTGCTTTTCTTCGGAGGTCCCCAACATCCTAAGCTTCATTGAATTCATTGATTTATAAAAGCCTGAAAAATTTAGGTACAAAAACTATTAATCCCAGACTCACAATTAGATCAATGTTAATTTGGCCTCCTTTGGAAGGTTGAATTATTTGTGGTAATGAAATCTTATATTTTGTTGAATCTTAGCCTTAATAGGCAGGTATTTACAAACAATAACCAAGACTAAAAACTATTTGGCTATTATTCCCTGATGAGGCTCCAACTTGGTATTTTTTTTCTACATTACAAATTTTGCTAATACTTGCCTTTGGCGTGTATTAACAATCATTTATAGTTGAACCAATCCCTTCAACATGTAACCGAGTTGAAGTGGCAAAATACTTGTAAACGTTCTTTCTTCTCGGATCAATTCTTAGATTAATAGCTTAGAAAATGGGTAAATAGAAACAATTTCAAAAAGCCCGACCATGCCTGTAAGTGTCGATCCCGGATTAAAATTAGCGGTGCGGCACAAATTAAAGGATGAACGTTTGGGTGACTGACCTGTGTCTGTGCATCAGCCGGACGCTCTCAGGGCTCATGTGGTTGTGCGAGGAGAGGATGCCTCTGGGAGAATTGACCCCTGGGCAGCCTGCAGGGCCGAATCGATCCATGCCGGGCACACACTGCTGGGAGCCAATCACATACTACTCTGAATATTTACACTGCTCACACAAGCAATGAGCGCAAACATGCCGGATCGAGGGAGAAGCATAAGATTTATATGAAAAGATGTCCGTACCACACTGAACACAGAACGTTCACAGAGTGCAAGTCCTCTTTTACATTCTCTCATGCTTCAACCACAAACTTCAATGCCTTGAAGTGTTTTGATCTATATACAAAAGCGCGTGGCAGAAAACTAAAAGTGCACAACAAATCACCCTCACACTGAAACATGGTGGTGGCAGCATCATGATGTGTTAATGTTTTACTTCAGCAGGAATAGGGGAAGTTAGCAAGAGTTGATGGGAAAATGAAAAGAACTAAGTACATGACATCCCGAAAAAAACAGAATGTTTGAATGGCCCAGTCAAAGTTCGAACCCATATAAAAACCTGACAACTACAATTGTTCTCCATCTATTTTAACTGAGCGTACCCTATTTTGCAAGACAAACAATTTGATCTCTTGCTGTGCAAAGCTTGTAGAAATATGCCTCAAAATATTTGGAGCTTCACACGTAGAGAAAGATAGTATTATTATATAGATAGTATTTACTCAAGAAGGCTGAAAACATACAAATACCACACTTTTCATATTTTCTTAGTAAAAAATTTTGAGAGCCAAAAATGTTTACATTTTTAATAAATACATTAAAGTTTGTGGTTGTAACAAAACAAAATGTAGAAAAGTTTAAAAGTCTTTTTTTTTTTTTTTTACAAAGTATGTTAAGAACACATTTAAAAAAGAAAAATGAAAACTCACATGGTGTAAACCTGTCCTCATCATGTGGAACTGGTCCACAAGCTTTTTGTGCAGAGGACGCATTTCTGGATGCACCAGTTTCTCATGAACAGCCAGCCCCACTCCAAGAATATGCACCTGACGTCAGAAAAGAAAAAAAAAAACAAAAAACAAGCTGTTTCTATTTCCAAAGCATTCTAAAATCTACTAAAGTATTTAAATTGAGTCTGACCAGCTCCTGCATGAGATCCTTCAGATGCGTGATTCGCTCTGTGTCCTCAGGGTGACTGCTGATGTAGTCTTTATCGAAGAAGGCCTTTTGCAGAGAATCAAACAAAAGATAAAGATTTCTCTCAGCAACAGCTCTCAGCACTCATCACTTTCACACTGGCTTCCCGTTCATCTCTGCCCTGCAGCTCTACCTCCTGATATCTGGCGATGCCGCCGTTCACAGCAGCATCTATGACGCCGTTGAGACACATGCTGAGCGGGTTGATGTTGCCGTGATGCTGCCTGTGTTGGTACTGGCTGATCAAAGTCCGCAGCTCCTGGGTCTTGTTCTCCACAACGTAAATGGCGTTCTCGAGTGGGCTCACCTCCACCTGAAAACACAGATAAAGCCGACGTTAAAGCTGCCGACGCGTCCGATGCGAAGCGATGCGTTGCACGTTTGATATGAGCCCACCAGTTCTCTCCTCTCCACCTCTGCCCAGCGGGCGATCCCAGGGAGAGGACGAGCCAGAATCAGGGTTGTTCTCTCGATCCACAGACTCTGTTGAAGATGCAGATGAAAAGCCGCGGTTATTCTAACGGCGTTGTCTAATATTAGTTAAACCCAGTGGGCATCTGACTGTGTTTTGTAGATAAAAAAAAAAAAAAAAAACCTGGCAGGCAGAAACACAGTTGTAGACTGGTGACCTACATGCTCAACACTTTGTGCGGTTTGATTTTAAATCTGGGTTACTGTGTCACGCAAAACTACAATATTATGCATAAGCAAGTCTCTGAAGTGCCCCAGGCTGTTTATTTTTTTTTTACTTTTTAGCTGTAGTAAACACTATTTACGGTTTTGAAAGAACCAATACGTCTTCAATAATTCAGGGAAAGCAGTTAGATCTTTCAGTTTTCAGATTCTGCCTACAAATGTTAGATAGTAGTTGCGATTGTGTTCGAGAGGATTCTAGCTTTATTTTACACATTAAATGTTTCCACAGATGTTTGTGAAATCCGATAATGCCACTCGTCATCTCTGAACCAAAATCAGTGTCCACAGTCTGTCCGATCACTATAAAGGTGTAAATGTTCCTATAAAAACTCAGTTCTGGGAAAAACGTCAGAAATGTCAGCTAACACTAAAAGAAAAACTTTCAAACATACTGAGGTAAAATATACACATATATGGTTTACATTTCATGAACGTCTGATGATGTTTTGTGTTTAAGCAAGGAAAACCAAAATACCTGATAACTGAACTAAAATGATCTTTGACTACAATTCTTTGCTTTGTGATACAGCTTGACAAACCACTTCTCATTGGCTTTCAGTTCTAGTCTTTCATTTTACAAGCAACCCGATTCATTTATTTGATAATGTAATAACTTCATTTTAAACTAGGTTTTGCTAGATGAAGTATTGTTGTTTCATTGAAGTTTTAATTGAACATTTACATATCCGGCACCCTTTACAGCACTGTTGTGAATCATGGTTCCAAGCCAACTGATTGTACAGTTATATAATTATACAATATATAGAGGAATGTGGTGAAATGACTGGATTGTAAAGGCAACAATTGGATTGGCTAGGTTATATGTTGGATTATGACTGCATATTAATTGTGCCTGTTTGTCTTGTAATGTTAAATGATGTTTGGTGTGAATTGACACTGTTTAAGTAAACTGAATACAATTAGATCCCACAGAAATTAGGTTTGTCCTGAATAATCAAAATAATTTTGCATTTGAACTCTGTTTTAATAAAGACGTCTTTATTTTTTAAATACTGAATGGAAAAACATCCAGCACAGTTCATCTCCAAAACTGTATATCTTAAATGCTTGTTAATATAGTGGCTTAACTGGAAAAAAACCAGACAAAACCCCTGGTTTATTTTAAGTAAAAATAAAAAATAAAAAGCTGGTGGCTTCCACTGTGGCCACCAGGGGGCGTTACACCAACCTAAATCAACTGAGACGTTTATCACTGCTGCTTTAATTACCTGCTGTTTCAACACTTGGATCCATTTCAAGTGCTAAAAGGCTACACCTGGACTATTACTGTTCTGAATAAAGCCTGAGCTGAGCTGAGAGTGTCAATCCTCCTCATACCCTGAACTCATTCTCCCGGTCCTTAGGCCCCTTGTGGAAAGGCCTGTCATGGTGGAAGCGGCTGACATTGTTTATGCGGTAGAAACTCTTGATCCTCTCAGGCACACGCTCCAGCTGAGGCACATCAGAGATGTCTGAAACTGGAGTCACTGCGTAGATCTGTAAGTCTAGGGAAGCCACACGTCAAGGAAGAGACAGATGGAGGGAGATGAAAAGGAAAATGCTTTTACTGCCCGACTCTGGAGGAACAATGACAGATTGAGGTTTAGTTGTTTTTTTGTTTAATAGGCAACATTTTTCAGTCATCATTAACTTTTTTTCTATTAGCACAAAACATCTTTATCTCTGAGTGGCGGCACCAACGGTAGGGAAGTTATAAGGATACACTGGGCGTCGCTCTGCAGGATGGTGTCATCAGGCTGGTTTGTGTGCTGCATTGCAATGGCTTGTGGAAATTCTCCCAGCATCCTCTGCTGGAAATCCTCGAGCCGTTCGTAGTCGTAACCGCGGCAGACAAACTCCTTATTCTGCAGAAAAAAAAGCAGGGAAGTGTTCAAACAAACCTCACACAAACCCTGTACCTCTTATTCTGTTTAAAATCTGTAGCACAAGCCTGCTGGGTCTGAAATTAACTTCCCCTCATCCTTTTTTTTTTTTACTGTTTCAGCACCAGCAGCACAAGCTGCTGAGATAGCAATACTCACAAATTTCAGTTTTTTACTATTAAAAGAAAAACAGCCAACATTATACATTGACATAATATATTTCACACTAAAGTTGTAGTTTTAAAATGAAAAACCTTTTCTCTAGAGCAGTTAAGAAGCGGCTATTAATGACTGCACGCACCAAATTTAAAACAATTACTTATTTTCAATCCTCCAATGAACTGGCTGCAGCCAAACCCCAACCATAAACATCAACAACTTAATTTGCAACGTGCATAAACACCAGTCGCAGCTGAAACAAAGTGCTGAACATGAGAGATAGATAAGATAAAAGAAAACATTAAATTAATTTTAAAAATTCTACTGAACAAACAAAGCAGTAAAACTGATCAAAATAAAGTAAAATCTAGTCTCATTTGGGTTAAAGGCAAATGAGTAAAATATTTTTAGACGAGTTTTAAAACTGGACAGTGAAAGGGCCTGTCAAATTTATAAGCGTTCTTTAACTTAGGGGTCTCGATATTGAAGGTCTTTATCCCTCAAAGCTTCCACTGGGAATGACCAGAAGCAGCTGGTCAGCAGAGCCAAGTGACCAGGTGAGAAGCTGTATTAAATAAGGCGGAGCGAGGCTGTTTAAGACCTTAAAAACAAATTGTAGGATTTTCTTTTATGTGTTCCTGCTAAAATCGCGCAGCAGCTGCAAACAAGTTTAACATTAGATTTAAACAAGTTGCAGATCATCTTTTCTACACATCAGAAGAAAGCAGACATGTCCACTATCCCATTAGTTACATGTGGGAATAACAGACACGGTTTCCTGCTGTAATGCGGATTTCCGACCACTGCAGTCTCTTACCCTGAGGAAGAAAGGAAACTTCCTCCCATAGAAGCCCATCTTAAAGAACTCCGGCTCGATCCTCTGCTGTTCGATGATGTTGTCATAATACGCTGCCTCCATTTTCTGTGACACAAAGACAAACAAGCAGCGGAGCCATGATGAATAATAATTTAATCACACACTTTGCTGAATCCTCTGCTCTTCCAGAGGCGCGTGGGCGTGCTCAGGTAATTGGGACGTTGTGTTTGCACTTCACACCCCACAACCGAGCATCACGGTGACAGAGGGAGCTGAAAATCTTTCCTTACAGCATCACAGAGGATGCTTGTTTGATGGCAGCAGCAGCAGCAGTAGCAGAAACGCGTAGCGTGAGGCACTTTACTTACCCGTATCCAGCTGAGACTCTGATAATCATATAAAGTCTCATACTGGAAAGCCAGCTCCCGGCAGAGAGAGATCCCATATTCCCAGCACTGTGGAGATATAAAAGAGATAATGGAAGAATGAGAAATGAATCTAAAATAAAAAATAAAAAATAAAAATAAAAAAACACCATTAAAATGATCAATGTTGTCATTATATTTGTCTGTTGCGTGTAAGGATTGACGAAGATGGTTTTGATTGAACAGAAGCTTTTACTTGAGAAAAATTTCTGGATACTCCAGCCACTGTTAGCAGCTTGATTGAATGAAGAACAAACATGTTTTAACTGGCAATGTAAGAAGCATCTTTGTTCATGGCAAAAGAGGGAAGTAATTAGATTTTATATTCTAAAATTGTAAATTGACACTGCGCTACCCTCCATTGGGGTTGGCTGTGGATGGTGTAGTTTCACAAAAATGCTAGAACCAATGATACGTTGGAGTTTTAACTCTTTGCTCTCCTTAATTTCATCAAAAAGCAGTTTCTGAGTTGTACCAAGGGAAAGCAGCAAGGTTAATTTCCAAATCTTTACATTCCTTCTGGTACCAACTTGCTGGGTGCTTTTTAACCAACACACTGAGCTATTTTTATCCAGTAAAAAATTTTAACACTCACTGCTTGAGGAGTCTCTATAATTTTTTTTCCCCTTCATATATAGCAATAACTGCAGGAGAAGGCAATAAGTTAATGAAAGATGACAGTTTTATTTCTTTTCAGCTGCTACCTGGGTCCACTGGGCATTTTCCTCTGCAGAGCATACGGGCCGGTCAACTAATTTAATTTTGCGGATGAACACCGGCCAGGGAGGAGAGGTTTGGGAAAGAAAATTACATTTCAACTGATTGCTCTTCCTCAGTATGAAGCGCTGGATTTGTGCAAAAACTTTTATGTGAGTTATTTACATAGCTCCCTACAATATATACAAATACATCAGAAATTAGCTCCATATCGACCTGTTCAAACATTAAAATCAAGCATTAAATAGTTGTTTATATGATTAGATATTTGTAAGTGTCATACTAAGAAACTGGACTTACTTTAAAAGATACTTAAACTTGTGTGAACAATGCAATTCTGCAGCATATAATCCACTAAGAAATGTTGTTTTCGTAACATGTAAGCCTTTGGCAAATGATCAAGGAGGAAAAATGAAAAAGTTAATGATCAGCTGCACGTTCATGATGAAAATGTAACAGCCCTTCAACAAAAGAGACATAGAATCTTAAACAGAAATAGCACCAGCAACAAGGGTTCTCAAGTCCAGTCCTTGAGACTTACCAGCCTGCCTCCCTCCTCCAAAAACACCAGAGTCAGATATCTGAATTCCCTCACCAGCAGTAATTCAGCTCTGCAGAGTTTCTGCTAACAAGTAGTTCATTTGATTCAGGTGCTGGAGAAGTGGGATGATAGCACTCAAGGATTGGACTTTGGCACCCCTGAGTTTCAACCTTCTCCTTTCTATTTAACCACACACATCTACTGATTTGTGTTTGTGTTTCAAACCAAACACAAATCATGTTTGGTTTGAAAAAAAATATCAAATTTACGTCACCGCAATTTTTTCCCTTTCCTCACAGTAAGAGACAGTAAAATGACTCAGACTGGAGAGCAATTAAATCATTAAGAAATGTAAGATATAAAAGACACAGCTGCAGAAAACAGAACAAAACAAAAGTCACTCACCTTTCCCTTGTTGAAGTAGTGAAGGATTTTACGACTCAGGTTTTCTTTGCGTTGCCACTCGCTCTGACAGGGGTAGTGGAGAAAATCCCTCAGAGGCCGGTCCTCCCACTGCAGCAGCTCCCAGTACAGCAGCAGAGTGAACGCTGCCTCTGTTAACGAATAACAAGTGAACAAATGCATAACTATGTTTGATACAGCAAAGTAACATGAAGGGACGATGGGTTTTTTTTAGAGTAAAGAAAAGCAGAAATTTATAATCAGCATTTTTTTTTCAGCAACAGATGGTGTACGACCTGAAACACAGTCAGTGGCAAAAATACACAAGATGGCCTGAGCAACATGACTGTATGCTGGCAAGACAGAAAGTAGAGGTGGAAAGAACATTAAGGATGTTTAAATATTTCATTTCCAGGATCAGAAAGTTGTTAAAATTACAATATGTTTCAAAACACACAACAAAATCAGACTTTTTTTTTATTTTTATGGACATTTAAATTTCCATTAGCACACAAGATCTCAATAACCACTTCTTCCAAGACTAGAGATTTTCTGTAGCGTTCCAAAGGTCCAATGCCACCCAAGCTTTAGCTTCCTCACACGAAATGTATTTCCTCATTTAATATTTTACCATTTATTTATTTTTATGTACCTTTATGTGTAATGTAGCAGTGCATCGCATGCACATTACCTATGTCTTAAAAGCTTCTTTTTGCTTCTATGAACACCTGACATGAAGAAACCAGTACATACATGCAATGATAATATACAAACTTTAGCCTGAAAAGCTTAGAAATGAACCAAGAACATTCAAACAAAGCAAAGCAACAGCAAAAACAACTGTACCACTGTACATCTGCACAGACAGATATCGGTTAACATTCCTCTACGCACACACTAAGGGCTTGAAAGATGAAACCAGACATAATTTGGTGCCTCTAAAAATAAACATTTGCCCCCTTTACTTGTAGGAAATATCTGAATGAACCAATCAAGGCACACAATTGAAGCTTTCCCTTCTGTCGCCCGGGTGGGAGGAGGTCTGTTCAGCTGTTTCAACACAACAGAACTGCTTGTGCTTAAATTAGAACCAAAGGTCTATTTTTAATCTGAGAACGTGCCTATTCTGTAGATCCGCATTTCATGGGAAGAAAAAAAAAAAAAAGTCCACCAACGTTTTTATTCTGGCGAATTACGTGACTAAATGCCGTCTGTTTGAAAGAGTTTACATTCAAAATGTTTTGTGTTCAAATTAACACCAAGCTGATGAAGAGCCCTCATGTTGTTTTAAAAGTTCAGAGTGACAGACTGTGGTTTGCCTTTGTCATTGGTTCAATGCATAAAATACGCAGTCATAAAAAATATAACATGCTATAAATATTCCAGTGCTGTTGTGTTGCAAGCCTTGAATGTGTTTTGTTAGCCACCCTTCGTGACCCACACTGTTCACTTAAGGGAATAGCTCCCATCCCCCACCATTGTGTCTCTTACTGTTCACCATGTGGCTTACTTCTGGCTGTGTTTGTGCCCCGGATCCCTTGATGTGTGTTTCAAGCAGTGACACGGAAAACGAAAATCAGGCCCAGTCATGAGGAAAACTTGCATGAGTGTCATTTAGTGTGTTGACACATCAAGTAAGGCACTCTGGAACAGCTTTAGAGTCGCAAGGTAAAAGCACACGCCATTAGAGTGCAGCTCAGAAGTGCAGATTGCAGCAAAATATCAAGTCAGCAGAGCCACAACTAACACATGCAAAAAAGAGAGAGGAGGAAGAGCAACATCCATGGTAGACATGGAGCAATCAGAATTTTGTGGTTGGTTCTGGTAAGAATCGACCTGCCAACATGAATTTCAGCTGATTAAAGATAACAGGACTCACAACGTCTTTCTTAGCCTTTCTTATCCGGTGAGCAGTCACGGGTTTTTATATCAGAGCAAATAGGATGTCATGCCATTTGTGTGAGAAAGGGCTTGCCGTACAAACACGGGTTTAGTTTTTCTTTTTTTTAATCAATGAAAACTATACTATAGTTCAAAATAAATCAAAATAACAAAACTTGTAACAGTTAATCAATGTTTGTGCTCTAAATGTTACAACAGATTTTAAAAAATAGCTAAATATTGGTTGTTATACTGATATATGCAAAATGTCTAACTTACTAGTACTTTAATGGCACCCTGTGCAACTGTCAAGGACAAATTTATTTAATTGTAGTAGAGAAGACATAATATAACTACACTGTTTACATCTAATTACTATTCTTTACATATAAATGTGCTAATTTCCGGAAATAAATAGGAAAATATTACAACATTCATTATGTCACCATAATAACTGTATTTCACAAAATAAGCATCAATAAATTCAAGGTCATAATGTTATATTTGCCAACAAGCATGTATAGTGTTGATAATATTTGAGCTGTGTAATGGATCGACGTGTCTTTAATGACTCATATGGATACTTAATGAAGCAGCTACAGTTTGTGAGTAGTACTCTTTAATGCCACGTCCTCAGCCTGTTGCATATAAGCTGCAAAGTTCCCCTGATTTTCTGCTTACAGGACTGAAAGGGGGGATTATAAAATACAAACTGCACAGTAAATCTTTTTCTAAGAAGTAATAATAAATAATAAATCCAAGAATGAAAGAGTAAATGCCAGAAGCACATAATTATCTACCTGACATTTAGGCCATGAATTTAATCAAGGGAGTCTCTGTACTCTTGTTTGATTTTTTTAAGGTTGGAAGTCTCCTATCTATTAACATGTTCATCTGCGTGGGAGCAAATAATAAAATGGGGGTTTGAAACCAGGTTTTATAATTTGATGCCCCATCTTCCTTTTGCATGAAGAGAGAGAGAGAGAGGAAAAACAGAGACAGAGAGAGAGAGAGAGAGAAGACAAAGAAAGAAGAAAAAAAAAGAAAGACATCTATTCGATATCCAAGTTCAAGTGAAAAAAAGTTACACCTGCATAGAATGTTTTTATTTTACTTTATTTTGCTTTTGTTTTTGGCTTTGTTATTAAATGCCAAAGGTCAAAATTAGAATTGTGCATTTTGTAATTATCTATTAATATTCATTTATTTCTCTCTCAGTTTGATACAACAGTTCAATTACAAAAAGGATTTTGTTTCCCATCGGCAAGTTAATGTTTTTCCAACACTCTTATTTGTAAATGGCCACACTTGTAAGGTGCTGTTATCAATAGGATTAGCACCACTGATTCAGTAGCACTGATCACGTTTCTCCAGTGCAAATGTCATACTTTGAATGCCACAATTTGAAACTTGACTGACACACTTAGTTATTACTCCCTTTCCCTTTGTGTGTAATAGGAACGCTGCATCCATTGTGCTCTTGATATCAACAGACACAATATTTTTAGGGTCAATAAAGCAGAGCTCGCCTTCAATCAAAATGAAATTACGTAGTTGTACCATAAAAAATCAGCTGCTAAAAGGTTCTACAGCAGCTAGTATCAAAGTGAGCGTTGAGTCGTACCAAACTATGTGACAAAAACGTACTTGCAGTCTGAAGGTTACCTGTGAAATCCTCTGCCTGAAGATGCAGGTCACTTAGTTTGTGGATGTAGCGGATGTACATGTCCTCCTTGTTCACCTCTGATTTGTAGAAGTTCTGATGTTGCAGTAGAACAAGAAATAAAAAGCAGGTCACTTTTCCCCTTTTACGAAATGATCACATAAGATCGAAAGTGTAATGAATGTCTCACCATAAGGTTGACTGAACCGCCGATCTTCTTGTTCTCCATCTCGTCCCCTTTCATGCAGTCCCTGAAAGTGCAAGTTCCCTTTTTAAAGCCCTGAAAACAACATCATTATAGCACGCAACTTTACTTTAGCATACCTGTAATCAAGTATTCTCTCAACAAGTCTTGTGACTGATGTCACAAATGAGATGCCAGTTTCCCTCCATGTCTCCTGCTCAATCTTCTCCAGCAAGCTGGAGGAAAACACACATTGACCACAGATATTAAGTACAGGAAGCAAAAGCCAGCATCGTTCAGCTTATGGAAGTGCAAAGATTATTCTTCACCTTGGATAAGGACCAAACAGCTGTGTTCTGTTGTGATAAAAGAAACAAAAAACAAGAGGGAAAAAATTTGCAAGATCTTAAAGAAACAGAATATTTCCTTCATAGTCTCACTAAGCATTTGTTTGAAACTCACAACAAGCTGAAGAGCTCTCTGTGGTTGTCATCGCCTTTCCCATCCGACACCATGCTGTCCAGCTTATCCATCAGCTCTGCCTCCACCTGGAGTTACGAACGTCCAGGAACAGGTGCGTTGTGTGACAAAGAGCTACGTAAGGACAGGGCACACACTCTGGATTTCACAACAAATCAATTTTATACTAACTTGTTTGAAATTCCCATTTTTCCTTTGCTCCCAGTCCATCATATCATGAAAAATTGGGATCATAATATTCCGGACCTCGGTCTGAGGAACTAAGGTGACACCAAGGAAGGGTCCCATCATTCCTGGGATGAAGTGTGGCTTGTTGTCACCTAGTTGAAATGGATTGATACAGACAGAGGTGTTTGTTGAACAACTCTGCTAAACATATAAAGAATACACATACAATGGTGTTTTAAGCCACATTGAATTTCTTTAAACTGTTCTTATGAGGCCTCAAGACTTTGTAAAATGATACCGATCCTTAGATCTTTAAGGGGTTTTGAAAATCCCTTAAAATGTCATAATTTCACTGTGACTGCAACAGAATGCAGTGCAACATGGGTAAGCTTAATTAAATATGTAAATAGGTGGAGAACAAAAGCACAAAATAAGAGAAGAAGAAACGTCAAGCCTAAGATATAGGGAAATAAATACTGCTGTGAAGCAATGTGGAAGCTCCTAAAGAATTGGTCTTAAATGGTGCTTTTGTCAAAGACCGCTGCAAACAAAATGCCTAAAGATGCTGCTTAAAGTTTCTCTTCATATTAATATTTCTATGTGTTGACAGGAAACAGCTTCATTCTTTAACTGCATTAGCCTTTTGTAACCGCTGAGTGACTCCTATTTCTGCATGAAGTAGTGAAAAATACAAAAAAAACATAAAGAATTGTTTCTCCACATTTGTGACTAAGCCTGACTTTGGAAGCAAAATATTAAAAATAAATCATAATACATTTGCAATGTACTACACATACCTCACTTAAATTATTATTGATGAAGTGAGCGACGGTTGACCCACCTAATTTCTGCCACATGCTGAAGAGCTCATATGCCATTATTACTCTCAAATCCCCATGCCTACAAAAGGAGACGATTTAGAAGTGAGTAATAAGATACACTGTTTGAAGTCTGATAAAAATAACAATAATAATAATAATAATAATGCACATGCTTATTTTTAGAATTTGAGAGAGGCTTTTACTTGTCCAGGGTTTTCTTTCTCTTGGCAGGAGGGAGTGCTTCCAGCTGCAGACTGGGTTGGTTGATGTAGAGGACAGTGAGGCTGAAAAAGGAGTTCCACACCTAAAATACAAAGAGAAATCCACATAATTAGCAAGTAATACCATTTAAATGATTACATAAAAAGCATAAAATATCTAGTGGTTTTATGGAGTTATGGGTTTTCATCGTTTGCAAATGCACAGACACACCTTGAAATCAAAATCTCCCTCGGAGAAGTTTTTGTGCAGCGCCGGAGACAGAAACTGAGTCGTCACTACGATGACGCTGCAGAAATACGACAAAGTGTAAAGTAAAAACAAGCCGGCTGCCAAAAGGCGAATTTATACACTTACAACACAAGCATCACCTTCGGATGAGTCTCTGGATTAGAAAGCTGGCTTTCTTCACTCACCATCTGCGGGATAAAAACCGTACAACAGAAGCAAAGAAGCAATACTTACTGGCTGGTTAGGAGACGCATGACGCTCCAGTCTCTGGGGAAGATAGTCAGCTTCATCAGGTTTCGAAAAACACAGAAAATCTTCAACAGAAACTCCTGCGGGAAAAGATGCAACAAAAATCTGCTCAGTCCAAGTGTGCAGCCAACAGACGGCAGTACAAACTTTCCCTGATGTCAGCTCAGGACTGAAACTGAGAGAACTGAGCAAAGACGTTATCAGACTTTTAGACTCTCTCGCCTTTAGTTCCTCCTTGCTATGGAAACTGTTGAGAAGGTGGTGGAAGTGGATCTCTGTCATCTGTCTGAGGAGAGAAAGGAGGCAGGAAACGTACTCCCCCTGCAGAGAGAGAGAACAAGTACGAAAACACATAAATAAACCTGCTCAAAATAATGACTAAAGTTTGCGGAGTTTTGTTATCATCCTTCAAAGGGGCAGATTGAGTGAAGGCTTACCGTTATCTCCGCGGTGCACTGGGGACAGCGTTGTCCTCTGGATGTCTCCACAGAATGAGATTTGCTCATGATGGACAGCAGAGTCTGCAACAGCACATCCAGAAGGCTCTCCACCATCATTTCCACTTCTTCTTGAACAGAGGACTCCTGAGAAGACAGTCAAATTAAAAGAGGATGAGGAAAACTTTAAACCACCATGAAGTATGTGATTGATAAAGTATGGCGCCTAGGCGACATTCACACAGCGGGTCTTCAGTGTCATCCTTTTTTTTTTTTTTTGGATGGGCAATCAGACTAGTGATTTATTACTACTGCAATCACACTTCTGTGTGAACAGTTTATGACCCCAAAGCAACCCGCATTCTCAAAAGTAATAATGGATCGATTAATTTGATCCATTCATGGATCGATTTAAAAGTTGTTGAGCAACGGGAGCCAACGTTGCTCAACGTTGAGCCAACGTTGAGCTCAACGTTGTTTTTCCTTCTTCATAAAAAGAAGGAAAAAGCTGAGAAAAAATTAAAGTATAACTACTAGCAATGGCCTTTCGTGGAGCACTGATGTCAACTTCTGTAGACTAGTCTATTTGGAAATGCAGTCAGATGACGTAAAGGTCAGATAAATGCAACATGATCGTTCTGACTGCAGATGCTTTGAAAACTATGTATGCATGTACTACGTATTCAATTTAGTACCACAAATGGAAGTAAAAGATCGAAAGAAGGACAGAAGGAAGGGTAGCAGTAGGATGAAAAATAGCGTATGGAAATAAAAAAGGGTTTCTGATCTCTATTTTAATGTGTCATAATTATTTGGACCTGGAAAACCTTTAAATAAAGTTCAATAGTTCTCTGTACTTACACACACTGGAATACTAAGCTTAGTAGAACTAAGTAACCCTGTAATTATGGACTTGGTAAAGTATACTGCACCATGGAGCTGGTCTTGATTATTGAAAAGATGCTGCTCAGGATCCCAGAACAAATGAGCAGCTCCCTCTGCTGGCGCAGATGTAGATGGATGTGATGCAGGACGACTGGCAGCAGAATACTCCGGGACTCTGAGGCAACAAGCAGTGGGGGAAAGCAAGCAGAGAGCGATGAGGCGAAAAGCAAGATTATTGTGAGGTAAAAAACAAACAAAAAAAAAGATCCTAAGTCCTTCATGTTTGTCTCACCAGGAAAGAAGAAGAGTCGGCTTTCAACTGTACGAGCAATCGACTGAAGTTTGACCACGTCCATGGACTGACCAATGTCCACTGTGCTGGGCATGCTCCCTAGTGTGCCCCTGACATATTCAGCTACCTCCTGAACGGTGAACATCTGCAGCAGCTCATCGAAGATGTCTGGAAAACTGTTCAACAGTGCAGCCTATGGGGGCAGAGAGGGACACAAAGAAATCATTTACAGCACACACATATGAAAAAGTGTCCGCATGAACACCCTAACAATGACACTTAACATTTAAAAAGATATAAAATATACAGCAACATTATAATACCTAAAATAAGTAAAACAAGCATATTGCTACTGATTCTACAAGACTTTTCTTCAATAAAAGCTAAAACTATAGTTTATCTATATTGTTTAAAACAAAACCAGTTTCTGAAAAAAAAAAAAAACATCCTGTTGGAGAGGGCTGATGGCTTCACATCAACTGCTGCATTGTGGATCCAACACATGGGGGCGCTGTAACTTACTGAAAAGGAGGAGAGTCAGGAATTATGACCGCAGAAAAGCGTGCAGCTGGTCACGCCTCTAAAGTGTCCAGGATCAAGCCATGGACAGAGCAACAGTGACAATAAGGCACTGAAGCCTCAGTTAAAATAATATCTAAAATAAAAATTACACCAACACTAACACGACAAAACACAAATGAACAAAAATCATTCAATAACAACAGCATAACCAAAGGAAATATATAACAAAATGACAACTGGTAAAAGAGGAAAAGGACTTTTTGTGAAATTAGAATATCACTGAAAAGATCATTTACGGTAGAGAAGGAAAAAAATAATAATTTTATAAGACTTATTACACATAAAGTGATAAACTTTAAGTGCTGATTAGGGTTTACAGCTAATAAAAAAACAACTAAAGTTTACTAGAATATCAATAAAAAGCATTTAAACAGAAATGTCATGTTATGGTCGACATGATTATGGAGAAGTGTGCTTCCTTCACAGTCTTTGAGATTCTTCACAAGGAGGCTAAGCAACAACATGCCATTGATAATATGTTGCCTTTTTACTAAATCTTGTTGGAAAATTGACTAGAAGGAAAAAGTATGACACAATTGTCACCATCCTCATGTCAAACCACTCCTGAACTAGAGACAAAGTCAGAGACATTGTACCTGAGCTAAGAAGAAAAAGGACTACACTAATGCTCAGAGATCCAAAGTCAAGTTTTCAGATGAGGATCACAGTCAAGAGGAATATGATAGACCAATTAATCTGGACAATTTGGATGCTACTATAAATAAAACAACCCTCACAGGAATATGTTTCTATTTGCGATACTCAACGATAAATCAGCCGGAAACATGAAATGCAAACACTTGAAATGTACCACCGTGCTTGTAATAGCATTGTCACCTCCGAAGCGGTTACACATTTGTACCGTGTGTATTTTGAACCCCAAACAGTGAAAACGTTTGACAGGATCTGTCTAACCTGTGTGAAGACAAGATTCTCTGAGCTGCGGCTGTCCAGACTCAGGACAAAGCGGATTGACTGGAAAAGCTCCTGGATGCTGGCCCTGAACTGCTCCTCCTCCATCCCACAGGTGGCCCTCGAGTACAGGATGCGAGACTGGACTATGAACTTGAACAGGTACTCCAGTGCCTGTGGTGAATTAAGTGCAGGATACGGACGGAGACAAACAATCAGATAACCCACCGTACATGTCATCTCATACTTTTAGATCCCTGGCAGAGGAAGCAGGCCTGACCACCAAATCAGTTTAAGGTTAAAAATCAATATATGAAAGAAATGATTGCAATCGGGCAGTGCGGTGAAATATCTTTTACCATTATCTTGTCACAAAGGCCACATGAAAAGGCCGCACTCTTCCCATCAATACCCGCAGAGCTTCACAATGACTTCCTTTCAAATAAATTGTGCAGGGAATTTACTCCCCGAGTTCCTCCTGTGGTGTTGCATTACTTCTTATCAGCTCCGTTTCTGTTTGACCATTTCCTCTTTCGGAGCTAATTAATCCCCACTGAAGGAGCCTGATCGGAAGAACGAGGAAGCGAGTGTGATACTTTACCCTCATCGCTTCCTGTATGTGGTCCTGCCGGACTACCTCAGCCGAGCGGTCCATGTACCACTTCAGGCATCGAATCAATTCTCTGCAGACAAATTAGCTGGAGTTAAGAAACTTCACAGACATCATAAATGAAAAAAAAAAAAAAAAAAGTTTTAAACAAGCTGCAGATTGAGAGAAGAATAGGGTCAGATTTGCTTTACTTGTACGCCAAAGCGCCGGCAAAGTGGTTTTGGATGTAGGAGTCTATTACTGGTCTGAAGTGGTAGAACCGGCTGTCCCTGAGCAGGTTAATGATGAACACCTGCGAACACAGATATACACGTTACATCCCATCTCCTCTGCAGAAAAGTCACAAGACATGATTTAATGTGTGATCCCAGCTGCGTTCTTTGGATGCCCCTACCAGAGACTGGAAAACGAGCGGTCCGTATTTGTCCGTGTTGTCGTCTAAAAGACAGAAAAGTGTATCCAGGACATCTCTCAGGAACTGCGATGGGGGAAAAAGTAATAATGTCAAAACAACTGTGGCATGATCTAAAACAGAATCAAAAGAACCTAAAAAAAATTATAGCCCCTTCGGTTTAAAATGTAACACGTTTTCATTTATTCTGAAATTATAATATGACCTAACAGCAGTCTTAAATGCATTTCCATGTATTCAGAATATGAAAGATGTAGAAAACACTTTTTTTAATCTCATCAGTGTCTGTGAGTTTCCGATCAGTAATCATTGAATGTTGATGTCAACTTTCTCATAGCCATTCGTCGTACTGACCCTGTGTGACCCTGTGCTTTTACAAGATTTTTTTTGGTGTGGTTTTGGAAATTGACGGTCTGACGGGACAAGCCCCTCCCCCCTCACCCACTTCCCCGCTGTCTGACCGTGACGTTTTCCGCTCTCTTCCTGAGTGTCACGCTAAGGCTGCTGGAGGGTTAAACGACTTGGTTACATAAAAGATGTGGTCGACTCTACTTGAAAACTGGAAATGGGTCTTCACTGGGTCTTTCTGATGGATTACGATCTAAATCATATGGCCACTTCAGATCACAAATGGTTCACCGGGCACAAAATTAACCTTCTTCAATAGGCTTCGCAGCCCCCAGATATAAATCTCATAGAAAACCTGAGCAGAGCTGAAGAGAAAAAGAGTATGAGAGGAAATCTCTGCATAATCGATTGAGAGATTGTGCAAAGACAAAAGGTGAACGATTACTTTCTTGGGAAATGTTAAAGATTAGTCTAAGTGCTCTTCTATCGACAAAAGGAGATTTCAAAACATATAAATAGCAAGAATGTCAATAATTCTATGTACTGCATTTTATTTCATGTAAAATTCCCCACTGTACTCAAAGGTTCAATTATTCTTTTTATTTTTCAGTTTCAGATTGTTTGACAGTAAAACAGATAAACGTGTTTCTCGAGGTTGTAACATTTTTTACCAGGAATGCCAGTGATGGCGAGAATTGCTGTATAAAGTTAAGAAAGAAGGTAAATAATCCATTCATTCCTCATCGTCTCAGAAATAATGGTGTGATGACCTTCACAATCTCCTCGCCGCTGATCTGTCGCAGTCGACCAAGGATGTCCAACACCCTGTCCGGATGGGCCTTCCAGTTCAGGAGGGCCAGGAGGTCCACTAAAAATTAAAGTAAACCAACATTTGATGAGTTGAATCAAGTATGAAATATGGAGGACTGGTGTGTTAGCTGGTAAATTACCGTTCTGAGTGAGTTTTGTGGAGCAGAGGATGGTGGAGACCCAGAATGTTTCTTTAGGGCTCCTCTGGAAAGGCAGGTTGGCTGGCAGGTTGGGGCAGCTGTTGAAGTCCTCCTTGCAGCAGGGGAGGCTCAGGTACAGCCCCTGGTTGCTGAATGTGGCATTTTCATCACACTAATGAAGGACGGACATGGGAAAGGACTGCTCAAGTTTGGAAAAACATTTCACAGCAAAACGACCTTTATAGGAACTTCATGAATGTTTTGGTTTATTGATGTGTTTCATAGTTGCTTGTAGGGCAAATTCAGCATATTAGTAGTGTGTCACTGAAAAACTAAGACAATTAATTATTAATTTGAAATGTGACACTGAAATACATTTTAAACATAAATTGAATAAAGAATACATTTTTTAAGAAGCAAAAGATATTAATCTAAAATCCTAATATATGCACACATTGAAAGAGTGCAGAGAATACTTACACTCAACAGACCAAGAGCCTGTACTTTATCTATTATTAATTCAGAAATAGAAGCAACAATTCACTTTCATTTATACAAACAAAAATAAAAATAAGCAGGTAAATGTTCGTGACGTCTTTAGTTCTAGCAGTTATTAAGTAACAGGTTCTCTGGTTTTGGCCATAAACTCAATGAACCTGTTTTGTGAGTCGCATGTGAGTTCAAAACCATTTAGTTGATTCAATGAAGCAGATCATTTCTGCAGAAAACTGGTGGGACACCACAGACTAACTGCAGAAAAAGGTAATAACCCTCGCAATGCACACATTTTCAATTAAGTGCACCGTTTAAATATTTATCAACTAGGATTCCAAAAAAGCAAACAGAACAAACTGGAATTATTTGGTATCTAAAACGTAGATGTTAATCACTTGAATACTCTTATAGTGTTAGTAATTACACAGCAACTACTATAGATATACAATTATTTATTTTATTGCTTCAGCGTGTTTCTGAACCACTTCTTAGAGCTACAATACATGCTAGCATGTTAGCACCTGCCCGTCTTTCTAAGCATTCTTTGGAGAACAAAGTGTCCAGAGTTGAGAGAGATCAAACTGCACAAGGGAAGACAGATAACACAAGAAAATGACAGACAACAGCCCTGGGCCAAGCTTGTTGTGAGATATTTTTGGATCAGTCATACATGGCTGTTGAGTTCATAGATGGAAGAGCAGAAAGGATCTGAAGTTGATTTTTTTTTTTAAAGTTCATATTTTCCATTGCAAAGCGTGATTTAAAAAAAAGTATAAGATGTGAAGACGATACAAGTTAATTCAAGCTAAATATACATCCAATGTGAGTGTTATGGGATCGCCGTACCTTGTACACATACAGCTCATGGACCTCGTCTGAGAGTGTGGTCCCATCCTCTCTCATCAGAGGAGTGAAGGCAAAACCAAACAACTTTTTCTCTCCTTTGTCTTTAGCTGAAAAGAAGAACATGATATCATGCCTCATGCACATGTTTGGATAGCGCCGATTTTGCTTTTTCTTTTCCCCAGAGGGTTTGATTGTGACAGAGCTACAGTTGTGACTCACTTGAACAGTGTCTGAACTCAAAGCGAAGGTGGGACCCCCTGAAACGGTCGATAGGGATGGGCAGCTTGACCATCTCGCTCCAGCGAGGGCTGTTGTTGTGGTAAAGAACGAACGAGCGATACTCCGAGGTGCTCGGCTCGCCGGTGCCCAAACTGATGCAGTCCTGCAGAGGGAAAAGAAGCATGGGAAGAAGGTCAGGCTCGCTCTTACTCACATACTGATGATATGGGATATGAGAAGTGATGCACGTGTGTGTCATACTTTGAGCGTGTCCCCGTCAGCGTAGAGAACATACAGGGTGACTTCAATGTTCTTCTGGACACTCTTGCCACCCCTCTCAAACTCCCCTCGTTCCAGGGTCAGATACAGGTCATTGCGTGTATCACCTGAGGCAATTAAAAGTTTGAAGATGCTTTGTTTAAAGGCAACTGCACTAATTTTACACATCCATCCCATAATATTGAGCCTCTTATAGCTCCAGAGGGAGCTACAACTGATGTTCTTTTCTTTTTTTTTTTTTTTTTTTTTTTTAGACAATTAAAAAGTAAACTGGATTAAAGCTACATAAGGGAAGTAGAACCTCTCCCAAAAAAGTAGACCGTGAAAATGTCTCCTTCATCTGCTCCACACGTGAACTCCGCTTGGTCAACATGAATAAATAATCTTCGTGAATCACATTCTACGCCACTGTTCTTTTTAATTCAAGATGACCCTGCTGAGTTGAAGCACGCGCGGCCTCATGACTGCCTCAGCACCTTTTTGTAAGGTCAGTGTTTATTGAGACAAACATCAGAGGCAACACTGGTGAAAGATATTGCTGTTATTTATAAAATCTGATTATTGTTATTTATATCAAAGCCATTTCCTTTGGGACAGATGACTCACAAGGAGAGATATTGGGGAGGTATTTCAAGTGAAGCAGAGAGAAGCAGGAGTGGAGAGGAGAGGAACGAATTGTAGATGGTCAGTACAAACAAAGAACCACATCGTGAACGAATGCTGTACTCCGAGATAAACTCAAGCCTCACTGTCTTTGAGCTTGAGGACTGGTGCCCTTTGTGCCTCTTTACAGATTTTCTTTGTCTATTTATTGGTCACACATGTTTTGGATGACCGAAATAATTTCATAACCTGAGTAAATCTGCAACGTAGTTGAAAACATCAGTGTTAGTTTACCCATGTTACCTCATCAATTAACTGTGATAAACCACATTTATTTAAGCTAGCTCCAGTTTCACAAGCCACACTCAGGCATGACTATTCACCTAAACAGAACCTGTCTGACAACATGAAGTAGGCTAAAATATCTAAAAACAACAGCACATCATGCCCCAGTCTAAAGAACGTCAAGAAAAGATGACAATGTCATGAATAACTATCAGTCTGGAAAGGATCACAAAGCTATGAAGGCTGTAAGATACAAAAGGCTATTATTCTAAGAGAAATCATAGAAAAGAGGAGAGCCTTTCCAGGAGTGTTTGACCTACCAACATTAGTGCATTGACAACTGATCCAGGATATCAGAAAAGAACCGAGAACATCTGAAGCACTGGAGGCTGCAGCTGCTCCAGTTATTTAAGGTCAGTGTTCGTGACTCAACAACAAGGAGGAGACTGTACAAAAATGGTCTCCATAAGAGAGGTTAAAACCTTGACTTTGTCTCTGTCTAATATTTACCAAAAAAATATTGTGATGACCTTTTAAGACTTTGGAAATACCATTATGTCGACGGACAAAACAAGGAAAGTGTAACATTTTAAAAATGTTGCATCTGGCACAGCACTTCAGAAAAAGAACATCACTGAAGGAAGCTGATAGAGTGAGAGAGATGATACAGTATGGGAGACAGCAAGAAAAAGAGCCCACAATATCATATCTACAGTCTAACATAGTGGTGGTTGTATGGTGGTCTGGGCCTGATGAAAGATTTATTGTAAAGACCTGAAGGCAGTCGTTACACCAACCAATCTTTGGGTTTAGGGATCAAATACTTTTTCACAGCTCTGTAAATAAGCTTAGCAGCTGAGCTATAGCTTTTAATCTCATGCATTGTTGGAAAAAAATCTCCATAAATCTAAACCAAACAACACAAGTTACTGTTTCCAATTATACGTTCCTCTCTGCAGACCTCTGTTTCCTGCTGTTTTCTCCAATTCTGTCTTACATCTCTCCTGCTCTATCCACTTCGACATTCAAGTGCTTCCTGTTTACCAGCATCTGTGACCTTCCCCTCCTTCCTTTCCTCTGAGCCATCTGGCCTTTGGGCTCCCCCTCCTGTCTGCACCCCCTACCCCCTGCTGCTCTTTGCCTCTTTACCTGGCAAGATGATATCTGGGAAACCCAGTTTGCGTGTGAGCGCCAACGCCCTGTTGAACACAGCCTGGTTCTCCCGTCTGATCTGCTCCAGCTCACCTCGCAGCAGCTGCAGGGAAATGATGAGGCCTGCAGAAAGTGGCAGCGGGGGGTTTTAGTGGCCACATGTGGATGTGGGAGGGTGAATGGGAGGGTTGAGGAAAGAGGACAAATAAAGATAAGAAAGTAAAAAAAATTGAGGAAGATTAAACAAGAACAGAAAAGAAGAAAGAGGTGGGATTTTTAAAGGACAACAGTCAGGATGTTGTCAGGATAGAGAAGAAATGGCCATAGAGATGCGATCAGAGCCCGAACAAAGAGAGGGGAAAATGTTAAGTTATTATCAATTGTTGCCATATTCTTAGAAAGAATTTAAATATAAATATTAATTAAAATTTGAAATCATTGAATATTTGCAACTGATCCCAGATAGTCTTCACGACGCACACATGGCAACGACTTGTCAAAGAGAAGGAAACCAAATCTTTAATTACCACTTTCACTCTAAATGGGAAAATTAATTACACCTATAAAGAAAATTTACAAATGGTAATGTAAAGAATAAACATAGGCACAACTATTTGTAATATCAAGCTGGTTTGTGATTTAAAGGTATGCCAATGCAGCAGATGTGCTCTGACTTCTTTTTGCTACCAGTATTATAACCCCCTGCTGGTAATTAGAAAAAGCACAGGGTCAACAAACTCTTTCACTGGCTTCAAAAAGCTCAACTGTGTCCATCTACAGCATAAACTCTATGATTTTATGTTTTTAAATGTTGATACTTGGTTGTTAATCAACTATCTGCTATGTCAGCAAATATCCAAACTAGTTGGACAGCTGTTTTTCTAAGTAACTGCTGCATTAGTAGTTGTCAGGGTGGTTGTAATAAAATAAAAGGTTTACAGTTTCCCAAATGTACAGATTCAGTTTGTTCTCTATAAATACATTTAAATCAATATTAATCTCTTCTGTATTTTTACAGTGTGATAATCTCAGACTAAACCTATCGGTGGAAAAATGTGCACAGTACATAACTGACGAGTCAAGAAATGTTTCCTAACAATAACCTAGAAGGTTTGTGATCAGAAAACACGTTTACCATAATTGGTGCTGGGAGCTGAGTACTTGGTGTTGGACTTGCGGATGATGTTCTCGTGGACCTGGTACCACTCATTTTCGTTGTTGCAGCTGGGGAGAAAGAGAGTCGGACAGGGCTGTTTACAGCTCACCCGCTTCTAAATCCAGATGGAGGTTTTAGGACTGTGTGCACGGGGACCACATGAACAGCATGCGTCCCAGAGCAGACTTCCTCCTGGAGAAAAGGTAGCAGCAGGGGGAGTTGCTATCAAGCAGCACATTAGCCCAAATGCACAGCTCACTAAGCAAACCTGACAGCCAGCTCTCTACCAGCCTTTTTCATTACTGAGGGCCCAAAGGCCCCTGGGAAAGGCACGAGGAAATGCACAGACTGGAGCCTTATAGGAGCCGACAGTTTGGAGGCAGCAGCACTGAATCACTGCTTACTTTTTTAAAAGGAGGAGCTCTTCACGTTGCCAGAGAAATCCAATAAAGACATAAGCTCTCTGTTCAAGAAATCTTTCTTTCACGCGGTGCCGTGGTGTTGTCCTAATGCAACTAAATGGAATAAGTGCGTGAATGACCTCTGACCCACAGAGGAGGCAACAAGGTGACATTTAAGCTGTTGACTGATGAGAAAATATGCTGAGCTTGGTGTTATGTTGCTTTGTCCTCTAACTTTGCTCAATTATCTTTCTGTCATCCCGCTCCATCTCTTTGCCTCTTCCTCTCCATCTCCCTCCTCCACTTTCTTGGCCGGTGGAAAGGAACAGCTATCTGTGGCGAAGCCTAACAGCAGAAGCCAGATTCACAACATGCCAGGTGCCCTATATCCAACCCAGGGCGAGGAGCTATTGATTTTCCAAAGGACACTTCATTATCATTCCGGTCAAAACACACCAGCACCAACACTGAAGAAACAGGCTTTCACACACGTACAAAACAAAATCCACACTTATGCATTAATTACTGCAGAGAGTTTATAACTTTTATTTCCGAAAGGACACACAGCCAAACTGCAAAGTGAGCCAAGCAAACTTGAGAGGAACAACATTTTCATCAGGGATATCAGAGAAAAATAAAAGCAGACAAGTAGCTTCAGCGGCATACTCACGTGTAAACTTTGAGTACAAAGTCCTTCTCCTCTTTGAGGTCTGTAATGGTGTGGAAAACATCGCTCATGGCAAGCACGGCACATCCATAAGGTCGTCTATACTGGACGTGTGGCGGGCCTTTCTTTGAGTCATTCAGCAGCATACGACCTGGAAACAAAACAAGGAGACAGTGCCTGAGAGGAATACAACAAGATCTTAATCCTCCAGAAAGTGAGTTTGTTCTTTGTGTTTACCAGTTCTTATTACATGTGCAACAATGTACAGGTCTCTCTTCAAGTCTTTACTGCTTAGGTCCTATGGAAGAAAAAATAATATAATATATTGGATTATTAGAATAAGAAATGGTAAAATATTCCTCACATTTTATCACATTACAAAATCAAACTTCAATACATTTTATGAGACTAATGCAGAAGCCGGCCAAATGTTGACAGGGCAGAATCCTCAACATAATTTGATTTGGAGGACCCACCTGCAAATATTATCTATAGATTTAACAAGTAGGCCAACAATGAATTCCCTATATAGCCTGTTTAGCGATGTGTTTCGACGGTAAAAGTTGAAAATGTATTGTAAGGATTGGGTTATTTCCCATTTACTCATTTAATGTTGTAGTCATACCCAGTGAACCATGTTTTCAACATGCTGTACAAGTTAACGTTAATTTAAAGTCAAAATTTGCTCATTCTTGCTAACTTTAGCTCAAAATTCTGAGATACAATATTGTCTAAAAAATTAAGAGCTCTGAGGCCCTCTACTGGTCTGGAGGCCCTAAATACACAGGTTCACTTATCTCCTCAGCCACCTTTTGAATGTAAAAAAAATATATATATATATGGCGTGTAAATATATCATGACAAAATACGATCATTTTCAAGGTCTGGGAACATTTTCACAAGGCATCAAATGTCAAAATAGAAAGTTTCTCACCGTAAAGAGTGCACAAAGGCGATCAACTTTCTCTGGATTCTTTGGTCCTCCATTTTTATTCAGTTTCACCATGAACTTCTCACTGCAAGAGAAGCCAATTCACAGTTTCAGAGAGTCTGTCAGCCACAAAGTGCCTAAGTCAATCTGCTGGACTGAGACAGCGTGTGTGTCTAACTGTGTCTGTCAGCTTATGCACACATACAGTATGTACTGTGGGGCCAATGGAGGCTGCTCTATTAGCATTGGGATTGGTATGTGTACCTGATTTGTTTGGCTTCACGAGAGTCATATAGAGAGAAGAAGACATCTGCGTCTTCACTGATGCTGTTGTAGGTGAAGCTCTTCAGATTGATGAAGAGGTGGTGTGACACAGGGATGCGACAACCATCGCCATGGCGCTGCCTCATGCTGTCACCCTGGTAATTAAGAGGAAAGTGACCGCTAACAAGTCAAGTTTATGCCAAAGACAGTCAAACATTTGTCCTTTTTATATGATGAAATAAATAAATACATGTGTATTTTCTTTTCTGCCATACTGTACAGTGAGTTTTGCCCAAATTAGCCATTTAATTAAGCAGCTACTCATGGAAACATGATACGCTCTGATTAAGGACTTCTTTGAGCAGCGATGCACCAATCAGTCAGAAAGTTTTCCCTTGATCAGCTATTCCTGATGGAACAATCAGTCTCTTTTTTACTGCTAAATAAATGCATAAGAACGGAAAAATTCAACCTCATATGGTTTGTACATGCATCATCAAACTCCTTGTTCTTTGGTTCGCTTTGATTTGAGATCAGTAAAAACCATTTGAAGGTTAGAAAAACATGCTTTGATGAATAAGTGGTGATAACCAGGCAGTTTCTTTTTTTCATTTTACAAGTTAGTTTGTCCTTCTTAAAGAACACAAAACAACAGATATGGGTCTAAATATGGAAAAAAGAACATTTTGTGCAACAATAAGCCCTGCTCTGTTTTTGAAGAATGCATTGCTTTTGTTAAGCTAACTGTTTTTGTTAAGTTTTTACGCATTGAGATTCATACATACAGTATGAAATTACATACTGTATGTAATGACATCATAATCTTTCCATTTTCCAGACTGGAAAGATATAGACGTGAAGATTTAAAGTCCTACGCACATGATTGCCTCCAAGTGCAAATCAGAAAATAGGTCAGAGTTCATCAAATTGAGCTGCTCTGAGCTTTTGACATCCTGGGGTGAGTTCTTGCATCGATTCTGTACTGGCACATTATGTGTGATGTATGTCATGTAACATAGCTGTGATACTTGCACCACAGGGTTTTTAAAAAATCCCCAAAAAAGCTGTGGTACCTTGACTTTGCTGGGGTTCAAATTGTATTTGCTGCAGTGTAAAATATGTAAGAAGGTGATGCTTCCTATTCAAGCACAAGAAAGAAAATCAAATGGACAAAAATCAGAATTTACTGGTCAGACCTAAAAGAAAATTGGAAATTATTTCCGGAAAGCACTAATTGGTGCAACTTTAACTTTAGGGATGCTATCTGATTATAAAGAACTATATATATATTTTTATTTATCAAGAAACGGCTTATTCTTTGGGGCATTTTAATTAGCATTTTGCAAAATGCTAATGAACTAAAGAACCTGGAGCATCTAATTTTACTTTTTATCATCAGTGTTTGTTACATTTAATAATTAAAATGAAACATCTTTTTCCATGTATACATAACTTTAAAAGAAAATTTAAACCTATTAAAGTTGAAAATTGATGGACAAGGCTGACTGGTGCATCTCCAGTTTTGTTTTCTGTATTACTTTGATTTTTACAAACGACAACAATCATAAACGATAAAGCTTTCTTAATTTTACTTTCGTTTCACAGTATAAGGTAGATTTAAGAAAAAACACCTAACAGCTTAAAATATTGCACCACGTTTGACTTGCATACACAAAACATGTAGCAAAAACAGAAAACTGAGATCACAAAGCTGCATATTGCCACAGAATGCTCACACACCAGAAAAATTTAGTGGACAAAGTATTCTCAGTTGGGGGCATGAACTGGGGCATATGTGATCCCAGTGGGAATCAATGCCCCTCACCCTTTGGTCTGAGTAACTCAGAGGCCACCAGTAACATGCTGCAGGAAAACCAAAACTGAAGTCTAGAAGTGATATGGATATTCTTTTGTTACATATTCTTTCGGAAAACAGATTTAAAATGGGAGTTGAGAAGAGATGAAGAGGATAAAAAGTGTGACAATTTGATAAATAAAGAGCGTTAAAAACAACTGTACCTGGTTTGTGCTTTGCTGACCACAGTGTCTGCTGGATACATGCTAAAAAAAAAAAGTACATTTCAAAGGAAAGAAGTGTTAGATCCCTCTATTCAGTTTTTACACATCCCACACAGCCCTGAACTTATTTACATTACAGCAGCCTCAGAAGCACTATAAGGGCCTGATGATGCCTCTCTCGATTCTTCAAATCTGACAAGATTTCACCTACGTATGCTGCACAACGGCTACACTAGTGTTCCTGCAGAGCAAAGAGAAGCCCACACGAGGCAAAACGTGAGCATGTGGGCAGGGGAATAGGACAAAGCCGGCATCGCCCCCACACATACACTCACAGGCGAAGCGCTCTCTGCTCGGCAGCCTGAGAGAACACCCATATCCGAAGAGGTGCCAAGGCCTTGTGCCCTGCCAAAGACAAGCTCACTTTCATCACCAGAGTCAGGAGGCTTTCTGGCAACGAGCAGCTACACTGTTGTTTCTGCACAGAGCATTTAGTGCACAAACATTCTGCGTGTAAAGCTGAGAAACATGGCAATGGGATAATGGGAGGCTGCAGGGCAGTTGGACAATGTTTTCACCAGCATATGGAGCTGCAGCTACTGACCAGAAAGGATCTCCCTCCTAGATAACAGTCTCTAGCAGAATTACATTAGATTTCATAACATCTGTGCTGTAATGTTTCTAAAATTGGATCTGCTTCAGTAAGTCTTCTCTCTCTCTCTCTCTCCCTGGTTGTGTATAGGTTTGGAAGTCCCACATCACTACAACTAAACTACATTGGAGCCATTATTTATTTATAGAAGCGTGTCTCTCAAGTGGCTTTTGGCTTGGAAAATATGTAATTTATGTTTAAAAATGTTTATGTGTGGGCTTTCCTATAGCTCCACTAGGGGCTGTCACTTTGCATTATGTTTGCATTCACAGCAAACCATCAAACTTGCGAGAATCACATGCATGCAATAAAGGCACAAGCTGACAGAACATGAGATGGCTCCGAAGGCAAAATCGTGCTCTCTCACTCACTGTTTTTTTTTTGTTTTGTTTTGTTTTTGAGTCATCTTCTTATGGATGGTTTGATAATCAGTACATTCACACATCCCTAGACATCCAACAACACTTTCCTGTCTGAAAATCCCAGTGGTGCAATAGCACAAAGGTACACTGTAGGTACAAGAGCTCATAGTGTGCTAGTCACTTAGTCATTGCTATAAATACACTTAATGCAAGCTGCAGGGACACTTTATCACCATTTCACAGTCCAAGAAGCGGACATGTATTTGAAACATGTGAAAGATGAGCAGTAATTTTTTTTTACCAGTTTGTATAACTCCGACACGCTGATCTGATCCGGATCCACCATTTCAAACTCTTTTCTGGGAACGAGGTCGAGGCCGAGGTGCCTGATAGAAAATAATCAATGGGAATAAAACAAAGAGAGAGACAGAGAGAGAGAGAGAGAGAAAGCACATTACAGGTGTTAGACATGTTCACTGATCGGGCATGACATTGTGACCACCAGGCTAATTGTGTGTTAGTCCCTCTTTTACAGTAAAAGCTAGACTAACATCCAAGAAGTGTGCTGTAGTGTCTGGTGAAGTGAACAACTTAAGACTTCATGGAAATAAACCTGGAACAGTATGTAAATTTATTGGTGCATTAACATTCATATACAGTCTACGTTTATACAGCATAATGAATTTCCTAAAGTAGGCAAGATCCTGTAGCTTCAAAGGCTTAAATAATATCTATGTAGACATTACCCTTTTTTAACCATAAAATCAGATCAGAACTAGTCTCTGATCCCTGCTCATTGCATACTTTAGCGATGCTACAAGCAAAGTATGACACATCACAGACTCTGTGACTTTTTCTGCTCTTTCAGGCACTTCAGTTGGACAAAAGAGTGTATTAATGTACAATCTTATTCAAACTAATGCTCCTGAGCTGAATCCCTCATATCTTTTTTTTTTTTCTCTCTTACAGATCCCTGAGAAAGCTCAGCTGGAGTTTGAAGAAGATGACTGTAAAGTTCCTGCAGGCGGATTTGCATTGACTATAAGCAGCTTCAGAGTCACTGATCTTCTAAATGACCATGAAATTCCATCAGTGAGGTACCGCCGCACACCCACATCCTGCGCTGTACATCACCCTGCTGCCAAAATATAAAAACTGATTCTTCTGGAGCCAACAATTAGGAACAAATGTTTACAGTCGAGGATGCCGTCAATTTGCCACACTCACTTGATTAAACACAGTTGTCAAATTATTACTCACTCGTTTCCCCAGTCCAGCCGTACGGTGATGTGCCTCTTGATCTCACGAGTCTGGTCCTGAGCGAGGTGGCCCTGGATGAGCTGCCGACGCAGGTCGATGAGCTCGTTCATCACATGGCGCAGTTTATGAAACAGATCCACCTTGTGTTTCTATTAAAGAAGCCGAAGACGGCTCGGTTAAGACATAAACAGGTTAACTAAGCTAAAGAATGGTAGCAGGAAAACTATAATTATGTAACAGCAGCAGGATCACTATATAATATAAATTCACCCAAAGACGTTTTTACTTTTTGGCCACTCAAATGCTTTCGACCAGAGGTGCCAAATTAATTTTGTTTTTGGGCCATGTCAAGATCACGAATGTCCTCAAAGGACAGAATGTATTGTTAAAAGCAAATTGTTAAAATATTAATAGACTACTCTGCATCTGATGAGTACATTTTAAAATTGAACATCTTTTAATATTGATGTAATTTGGATAGTATTTAAGCACTAAACTATAATCTTGAAATTTCTATTTATGTGGCTCTCTTGAGACTAAAGGCCACAGAAAAACTGGATGGCGGGCTGGATGTGGACCCTGAACCTTGATTTTGAAACATGTGCTCTAGACCGTCAAACAATGCGTTAGACCAAGATAACCTGCGCAAATGGCATCCTTTTCACGTCGCTTTGGAAGAACGTAGCCCACAGTCATTTGCTAAATTGTTTGAGTCACATCAGATAGTTTTTCAGCAATTGGGAAGGCATGCTAGAAATAAATTACCTTTTGTCAAAATATCACAAACTGCAGCCTGTTGAGTTTGCTGAAAGTGGGGTTTATACTGTAATCATATGTTTTGTTCAGATGAGACAGATATTTTGCAGCAGCAAACATTTAAAGCTGCTGAATATTAATTCACATGTGCAAACCGACACCAAAAGTACTCAACAAACACAAAATCAAACTTTTGTCAAGTATTTAAAGTTTTTTTTTTGTTCCATAGGGTGCCATATTTAAAGACACTGTATATCCATAGTTAGGTCTCTGTTGTTTAGCTTATAGGTGATAGCTTCTAAGTAGATGGGAAGAGTCCTGTTTTGCATGTATGAATGAAGCTGATACTGGCAACATGTCTGCATCTAAGTAGGTCTGTGTCCACAATCAAGACAATAAAGCCTCGTTTAAGATGCTCTGATCCACTCGTCTGCCAGCATATGTAAGTCCTATAAGTCGTATAACTGTGTTTTGAGCCCACAGGTTTTGTTAATGAACTAATTAAGCAGAACAAACTTCCCTTACATGTCTGCTCTGACCTCAACATAATTTCATCATCATTTCTCATAAACCAAGGACAACACTTTTAATTTCTCTATGTTCTGTTTTCCCTAATGGTACGTCAAGCCACATTAGCACCCAGGTTTGTTTACATAAATGCAAAGATTAAGTGCTCCACAATGGCCATGTAAGTTTAATGAGGATAAACACCGCATGTTCTCATAGGCTGCTGGCTGGTGAAAACAAAGAAAATTGTCAGGGTTGATGAGTCCTTTGGGGCCTCGCTTCTGTAGGGCTAATTACGCACATTGTAAGAAATACACAGTTATGCTTAGGTCATTGCTCCCTGAAGTAACACCATCAAACCTAATAGGCAACAGTGAGGTGAAACCTACAAACATCTACCCAGTGCAACATCCTATTATTATGGATAGCAACACGGCCCATTCCACTCAGGGGGTGGGCACAAAACGAGCACAGTTAAATCAAGGCTTCACATTAGTCAAGCTTCAGTGGAAGTTACATCATCACACCAATGCCTCCGGCTGCTTAGCTGCTCAGAGCATGAGCAGTCCTCAGTGAAAGGTTATGTAAAAACTCAGAGCCAGCTCTGCAACGTAGCCACTCAGCTCCAATCTCTAAACCCCACCAACCACGTCTGCCTGCCCCCTCGACACTTAGTGGGATTAAAGATGCTTTGGTTTCCCAGTAATCACTTTTTCCCCCAAACAAGTAAAGCCTGACTAGAGTCAGTGGATCTTAAGAGGATGCAGTAGCTGCATGAAGCAGCCCAGGATCAATCAATGCCGGAAAGACGCACCATGAAATAGGACACGGCGGCCTTTATCTGCCCAAACACGAGCTCTAGTCCCATGTTGTAAATATAGATACATATTTTTCAAATATTTATTGTAAAGAAAGTTCAGCCCATTGGTCAGATCAATATGCTGTGAGAAAGAAACTTAAGGGACTTCCACTGTAATATTTTATGTAAATACCTAGTTCTGCAGTTTAGGTAAAGCAAAACGCCTCCATCAGAACCCCCTATCCTGCCTAGAAATGCAAATTACACAACAATTTATGCAGTTTCCTTGCCCTTGATGTTTTAGCTCCCTTGGATATCTGAGTAGAGTTAAAACCGTACTCGCTGTTATTGTTTTATGTGCTTTCTTTTGCAAAATGTGCTGTAACACATAGCTACTGACCACATAGAGCTGCTTCCACAGAATGCCCCATTCCTGCAGCGTTGAGGTGGTCTCTGTGATGATGGGATCCTCCAGAGGCACCACTGTCTCACACAGCCTGGAGTGAAAATGGAGAAGAAGAAAAAAATATATGTTTAAATTACACATTGCTTTTCACATGTTGCGTGTTATGACTCCAAGTGTTCCAATAACATAGACATAAATGGTAATAATTGGTGAAGAAATAGGGCTGCACAGTGGAGCAGCTGGTAGAAATGTTGCTTTGCAGCAAGAATGTCCTGGGTTCAAATCCCCAGGACCGAGACCCTGGGATCTTTCTGCATGGAGTTTGCATGTTCTCCCCAAGTAGATTTTCTCCAAGGATTTCGGCTGCCTCCCACAGTCTAAAACCATGAATGTTTTAGACTGTGAATTGCCCTTTGGTGTGTGTGTGCGTGTGTGTCGAGATACAGTAACCTCCAAGTTATAGTCCATAAGCTTCTCCACTGTTGCCACAGTACAAACTTCAGTACGTTTGTTTATGTGGGAAACACTCTAAAGTACAACCTTATGAAGTGATAACAATACAGGGCGGATTCTCAGCTCTAAGGTATATAGCTCGCTCTCCACTTAACTGAATTACGAACCTCAAACAACATCAACAAACATCTCTGGCACAGGAAAGAAATGAGCTGATGACAGATTTTCTACCTGTAGCATCCAAACATGACATAAAATGCAACTTAGAGGAAAAGAGATTTTCCTCACAGCTATCTGTGCTACATTCAGGTACTTCTGAGACAATTTGACTTAAAGATGTGTTATTGTAATAAATGGGCACAATCTTGCTTAAACATTTTTTTTTTAATCAACACTGATTACTCTCCAGTGGTTACATTGTTGTATAAGCTATCTACCGAAGCACTGCTAATGCCTCGTAGGGTTTGACCAACTGCCATATTAATCTGCCATATTAAAATGTTTACCTTCCTTAAGGACAATTATGCTAAACATACAGCCAGAGCTACAGTCCAGTCATTAAGCTAAAACATGGAGTGATGTCAAAAGGTGACATCACATTTTCACACCATTTCAAATGTACCTAAAAGACAACATAAGTACACAAAATGCAGTTCCTAAATGAAGGTGTTTATTGTTAAAAGAGAAAAAAATCTAAACTTGACCCTGCATAAATTGCCGATTTACGTGATTTACGTCTCAACCTCCAAATTTATGGTATAATTTCTAACATATGCACACACAGAGATCATGAAATTGTGGAGTTCACCATTGCCTGAAATGTTAACATGCAGATTAAGAAGGCGAGAGATCCCTAAATCATTTTTATTACAGCACTAGCTGCTCTTCTTTCTGAACCAGGGCTCCAACTCTGGTCGCAAGAAAACTAAAACAGGCTTTTCTGTGTAACCTATCAACCAATGAAACCCAGTATTCCAACACAAATGCAGCAAAACATTATTATATTTCTAGACAGAAATATGAATTAGTCTGGTTATAGACAGAATATTTAACAATGCGCTAAATTAAAAAAAAAAAAAACAGATATTCCTTCCGTGTTTCCACATTCATTATGTGGTCGCTCAGAATGTTATACTGACCACAGCAAACATTTAGCATTATTCGTCCATAGCTTGCATCACTTTTCTGATACGATTATGTGACAAAGAGGAGGCCTCTCCAAATGTTTGATTCATTTATTTTCTAGAAAGTATGAGTAATTTGGTAACAGGAAACACATCAGTAAAGGTCAGATCTCTTGTGGTGCTTTGCACTTTGCTCGCAAAGCTCTTGAGTGTGCTGCAGAGAATTAAATGTAGCACTGCATAAAGTTTATAGTACCAGGCGAGCATCTCCATCTGTAACACAGTGTGGGTGGCTGATTGTCTTTGGCAGGGATGCTTTGGGAAAACTACGCAGATGCAGTAGGTGTGTCACCTCATTAACTTCATTAAACAGTGAAGCAAATTTCCCAAAGAGCAGATTTCCCAAAGAACTGCTCCCGCAGCGAGGAAGTATAATAATGTGTATCTGAAAGTCTGCACTTTTACTTGTTTGAGTGAGAAGCCTTCCTTTCTTGCAGCACAATTAGAGGACAAAGTTACAGTGCCTTGTAAAGTGTTCTTACCCCTTGAACAAAGCGTGTGGATACTCCTTCAAGGTGACGTGAAACTTCTACAAAATCAAATGTCCCAGAGAACAGCCAGCCTCAGACTGTTGAGTGATGTCAAATTAAGTCAAAGAGTGAAAAGGCCTGCTAATTTTTTGTTCCTGTTCGTACTCTGATCAGTGCAACTGTGGCCAAATAATTTCTGCCCATAGTGATGTCAACATCAATGAGCTGACACTGGTGGAACTGCAAGCTGCTGTTCTGTTCAACTGGAATCGATTGTATGTGTGACAATTGAGTCCAATTGACAATGGTGCTATTCAAATAAAATGAACTGCATTTGGTCTCTGAAGTGTTAAATGACTAAAATTATCTGCAAACCAGTGACTTTCCTCATAATGATACTCAAGAATAGATAACAAAGATATGGTTCCCTATGATTAAAGTGGATTACTAATCTCAGTTTGACGTACAACACATTATATTTACTTTTTGCTTAACTCTGATTGGTGGAACCCATAAAATGCCCCATGTGTCTTTAGAAGCAAAACAAACCGGAAACATGATCCATCCACACTCACTATCAGAAGCTGGTCCGGTTCTTCTTGATGTTGGAGTTCAATTTTCATCCTCTGTCCAAAACTGCACTTTTGTGCTTTTCAGATTAATATTTTGAGACATATTTTATTGTGTAGATTTAGTCACATGATACATTGAGAATCTGAAAACCTGGAAGTCTGACCTTTCTTTTTTTTGGTTAGCAGGAAAAAGCTCGATAACTTTTAACAAGCAGTTTTGACCAAAAAGGGAAAACAAAACAAAAACCAAGAGGATTGTCGTTTGCATGCCCTCTTCTAAAGATTTATATGAATGAAGCGACTTACCCTCTATTTGTCACTGTAGATTTCTTTAAGTGGACATAGCTGACAGGAAAAATACCCTGTGGATGGATAAAAGAGCAGAGCTGTTATAGAGTGACAGGCCTATATTAATGCCCCTGCTTTATAAAACCAAAATAGTCATTTATTATGTTAGAGTCGCAGCTTAATGTGCTTTGTGCTGCACTGGTAAAAAGAAATAATAATGGATTTTTTTTTTTTTTTCATTTTAGCTAATGACCCAAAACATACACGAAGAGTTCAGATTTCCAGCTCTTTCTTTTCTTTTTTTCATATTTTGACATTTTCTCTTGCCTGTTTACATTTTCTGCACAAAAGGAAACAACATGAAAAGCTCAAACTGCTTTTACAAATCGCAGAAACAGGAGGCAGAGCGGCCTGCAGGATTCCTATTGTGGTTCAGCTTAGCAGGGGAAAGGCCTCAGAGATTGAGTGTTCCCAGCTGCAGACGCTGAAGTTCATGCCTTTATTTTTTTGTATTCTAATCTGCCAGATGTGAAGAATTGGCCAAAGTGAGAACAAAAAGAAAAAGGAGGAAAAATTCTCTCAGCACAGTGAAACTGCACAGGCGAATGGATGTGGGCAGACTACATAACAAAATGGAGGGGTGTTGGTGAGAACTGTAAATAGCTGATGGGAGTAAAGAAGGACAGCATGTGGCTGCTAACACCTACATTTACCAGGACCTGACAGTTTTTATGCTGTCTTTAAAACAGTCCAGCACATAATAGAACAGCTCAGCCTCTAATACTTTAGACTCAAACCAAGTATGTACAGACAGAAAAAAATGTATACAGCCCTTCGATGGATTAAAAAAAAAAAAACTCTGCTATTTGGGTTTCACATTAAACTCTTTATCAATATCTTCATATTGAACATTAAAGTACCAAACTGCTCTGCCTCTGTCAAACTATTATATACACAATAAGAGAACTACAAGAATTGAATGTGGGCTCCTTTGTCTTCAAACATTATTTTTGCTTGATCAAAGACATGACAATGCAAGAGGTATTGTTACATCTGGATTGCAACAGTCACTAAGGAAAAGATGCTCATTCTTGTTCTTTTTTTTTTCCTCCCCTATCAAACCAATTCTGTGGTACAATTTCAAGTTTCAGAGGTAAGCATTTTCCCCCCCCGACAGCTCATGTTAGCACCAGAAAAATATGCTAAAATGTCTGTTTTTTTTTATTCTTCCTAAAGTAAGCTTTTTTTCTCTCTCTTAATCTACGCCAATATGAAAAAGAAATTTGGTACTTGCATTGAAATATAACATCAAAGGCTGGTGATTAAAATTATGCTTTTGTAAATGCAACTTTTGAAGTGTGGTTTAGGAAACTTCTTTTTTTGTCAAATGAAAGCTACGTTCTTTGCACTGTAAAAAAAAATAATAATTCTCTCCAATTTTCAGTAAAATACAGTTGTGGTTGCTAGAATTTTACCGCATAAATATGACAAAATTTTACCATATTCGTACAGTAAAATTCTGGCAACCACAGCTGCGGGAAATGCAGAGACATTTTTTTACAGTGTAATTTGTCTGGTCACAAGGTCTCTGTGGCAAAGACAGATTTATTTCTGTGCTTCAAGTCCCTACATCACAGTGTCACAGAAGGAAAATACATTCTACTAAGTAAAGTGAGGATTATTAATATTTTTTATGATACAAAGTCTCCGACATTTACTTGCAACCCCCTTGAAAGTGCAGAAAAAACTATTTCTAAATAAATTATCTTTTATTGCAGAACTATAATGTCTGCATTTTTTTAGAAAATTCGACACTTGAGCTCAAATTTTATGTAGCAGACAAGAAAAACAAAACCCTACTTTAAGAAATAGATGCTTTCCACAAAATCATTGGTCCAACGACTATTGCTGCTGCTGACAATCTAAACACAATAAGTGTAACTGAGCAATATTTCCATCAATCCAATCATTATCTTCCACTTAATCTGGGATCGTGTCATAGGAGCACCAGCCTAAGCAGAGAAACCGAGCTTTTATAATTAGAAGTGATTAAACATTTCATTATTATTTGCAAAATCTAGTTGAAATTGAAATTTAAAACAGATTGCAGTTTAACTACCTTGATGGATGGCTTCTTGGTGGAAAAGCCTCTGTACCAACCTAGAGAAAAGGCAGGACAAACATGAAGCAAGATTGTTGAGAGGAAAATGAAACTGAAAATATTCTTCCGATTTTTTTTTTTTGTTCACAGTGAAAGAAAAAGTTTATTTCTTGGAAGATAAAGGTCATATTATTGTACTTTTTTCTGCAAGCGGCTAAGTTTTCTTAAAGCATAGACAGAACAGACAGATCTTTAACATATGCTAGGTCATCTGTTAGCAAAGCTTCATTAAATGTAATAGCTTTCTGGATGCTTCTTGCAGTTTCACACTTAAATCTGCCGTATCTAAAACACAGCCATTATCAGCGTGCATGTCTTCATATTCTAGTTGTGTAGCATTTCAGCAGCATTAAAGTGGGACTATTAATGTTTTGACTTCTGTTCTTTGTTTTTGAGCTATTTAGTTGATGTTTTTGCCATTGCCGGATGGCTCGCAGTTGTTGGGTAGAAAGTAGTGTCAGTCTCTTCTTTTAAATCCCACAAAATGTTTTTGGTCGTGAATTTGTTCTTCACCGTGGGAGAAAATGGATGTGAGAAGTGACAGAGTGTAAAAAGTGTGAAATGTGTGAGACTTGACAGCCCTGGTTTTTTAAGACTGCTCCATTAGTTCTTTTTAATACTGCAACATTTGTCTGCTTTGAGTTGTGCCATCAAATGTAGTTTTATTTTTTCTTCCAGACTGACAAAGAGAACTTGACTCAAGGTTCCACATGTCTTCAAAGGCATTTTTTTTACTTGACCCATATATTGTAATTTACAAGAACTTTGCACTATTATTTACACACATAAAAATAATTCGACCACAGTAGTAAGTTGGAGTTTGCAGTTTTGTGTGGAATTAAACAGATGCATGAAACAGCTGCAACTTGTTGTGTTTATAACTAACGGAAATAAGGTGGTCAAGTTTTGGAAACTTATTCCCTTAGCTCATACGCTTAACATTTATATAATTTCTTTAATCCAAATGCGGCTGGAACATAAGGTCTATTAATGAAACATTGGGTCAAAAGCTGTGACTCAGTTTGCTGGGCTAGAGGAGAAATTAAAAGGAGTTTCATTCGACTTCTCAGGTGGTCATCCTGAACGATGACCACCAACAAGCTGGTGAAACTTTAGTGGATCTTTTCCACAGAAAGCTGCGTAACGTTAATGTGAGTCAGTTGTGTGAATGACTTTAGATGACAATAGAGAATGTGTTTGTTCATTAGCATTAGCATTTTACCTACTATAAGCACAACACAGTGCTAGTTATGTCAAACATTTACTTTGACCAAAATATTGATGTAACGTCAATATAAACCGACTATTTTTATTGTCTTTATATTTCTTTGCAATTTTCTTTGAGAATGTTTTTGTTGTTTTTCTTCGAGCTGGGTCAAACCCATAACCCGACTCTGCTGTGTTGAGCTGTGCTGGTCCGTGTCTGACCGAGGAATGACTTAATAAAACAAGGTTTTAAGGGTTTGATATGCATGAATCTGAGTGGCCACTATGTGGGCCAGCATGTCTTTTGTCCTGTTCCTTGAAAGAAGTGATTCTGTTTTCCCAGTAGTGTCTGATTCTTCCATGTAATTGCTGTTCCTGCCAAAAGGTGACTCATCACTAGAGAGCAGTGCTTCCAGTTTACTGTAAAAAAAAAAAAAAGAAGAAGAAGAAGAAGCAACCTCTGTGCATCATTTGAAACATTGGCAGAGTTGGGACAAAAAGAGAATGACTTTCGGTTAGTCATCATGACTTGTGTGATACTACCTACAGTGAACTGGCTTATTTGGACGAGCACTAAGCACATCAAACAAGCAAAAGAAGACATATTTTTAATAAAGGTCATTATCTTTTTATTGCTAAATGATAAGCTTCTAAAAGAAAATCCTATTTGGAAATTAGACCCTGAAGTAAATGTATTAGTAATTTGGTTGAAAGGAACTGAGAATAGTCCCTGGAAGCTGAGTTGAATGCACAGAGTAAACTTGATCTG